>NW_025534792.1:80000-127500 GCF_020615455.1 Coregonus clupeaformis
GAGATGGGATTGTGTCGAGGCACAGATCTGGGGAAGGGTACCAATACATTTCTGCAGCATTGAAGGTCCCCAAGAACACAGTGGCCTCCATCATTCTTAAATGGAAGAAGTTTGGAACCATGACTGAACCATGGCCGCCCGGCCAAACTGAGCAATCGGGGAAGAAGGGCCTTGGTCAGAACTCGATGGTCACTCTGACAGAGCTCCAGAGTTCCTCTGTGGAGATGGGACAAGCGTCACGTCTGGAGGAAACCTGGCACCATCCCTATGGTGAAGCATGGTGGTGGCAGCATCATGCTGTGGGGATGTTCTTCACCGACAGGAACTGGGAGACTAGTCAGGATCGAGGGAAAGATGAACTGAGCAAAGTACAGTGAGATCCTTGATGAAAACCTGCTCCAGAGCACTCAGGACCTCAGACTGGGGTGAAGGTTCACCTTCCAACAGGACAACGACCCTAAGCACACAGCCAAGACAACGCAGGAGTGGCTTCGGGACAAGTCTCTGAATGTCCTTGAGTGGCCCAGCCAGAGCCCAGACTTGAACCCGATCTAACATCTCTGGAGAGACCTGAAAATAGCTGTAGAGCGACACTCCCCATCCAACCTGACAGAGCTTGACAGGATCTGCAGAGAAGAATGGGAGAAACTCCCCAAATACAGGTGTGCCAAGCTTGTAGCGTCATACCCAAGAAGACTCAAGGCTTTAATCGCTGCCAAAGGTGCTTCAACAAAGTACTGAGTAAAGGGTCTGAATTCTTATGTAAATGTGATATTTCTGTGTGTTTTTTTTATATGTATTTGCAAAAATTTATAAAAACCTGTTTTTGCTTTGTCATTATGGGGTGTTGTGTGTAGATTGATGAGGGGGAAAAAAACTAACAATTTAATCCATTTTAGAATAAGGCTGTAACGTAACAAAATGTGGAAAAAGTCAAAGTGTCTGAATACTTTCCGAATGCACTGTAAGACCCTCTATGTTCAGGTTACACTTATCAATGTCAATTATGTGGTGTGTGTTGCGTGTGTGTGTGTGTGTGTGTGTGTGTGTGTGTGTGTGTGTGTGTGTGTTTGTCTGTGTGTGTGTGTGTGTGTGTGTGTGAATAGACAGAGGGCAATGTCCTCTGGCTGTCTGAGTATCAGGTGATATACAGGTAACTGCCAAAATAAAGGAAACACCAACATAAAGCGTCTTAATAGGGTGTTGGGCCACCCTGAGCCCGTACAGCTTCAATGCACCTTAGCGTAGATTCTAGAAGTGTCTGGAACTCTATTGGAGGGATGCAAAACCATTCTTCTACGAGATATTCCATAATTTCTGACCGACCGGCTCGATTCGGTCTTATGTAGCAAAATTTGAAATTGTGTTTTTTACATTGGATAAAAGTAGACTCAGAGCTAGAAAATGGTATATCATACACTACAGTTGAGGAACAATGGGAAAGTAATTCTGCTTTGAAAGTTGATAAACTTTTAACCCCACTTTTGAGAAAATGGCCCTTGAATGTTTTGGTACACCTGGAGAGCTCTTCTTTGTCTACACCCATTCAGCATCGTTCACACCCTCTTAAGCCTTAGCCCCAACCTCCTTAAGGGTTGACGACATCAGCAGCCTGGTGGTCCAAAATAGCATAACTGGTGTATTTTAACACCAATAAACCCATCCGTTTAAAAATGAATTTAGTACATGTCAATCTAGCAAACCAGCAACTAAAAGCAACTTTCGAAACAATGTTTTGGTTCGTTTCTAGCTTGTTAGCTAGCTAGCTAACGTTAAGTTAGCTTACTAGCCAGTTCAAATAATGACCATATCGTAAAGCTGACAACGTCTTAACTTTAGTGGCGAGCTAATTACAAAAAATAGCTTACTTTGTGAGTGTGACGAAATGAAAGCAGGGAATTCTACTGGAGTATTTTATAACTTGGACACTGTCTTGTTGGCATAATGTTCTATCCTAATTTGCCTTTGGTGCAGGTCATGTTGTTCTTCACATTACCGTCTCTGGTAAACACACACTATATAAAATAAAAACAATGTTTATTTGTCACATGCACAGGATACAGAAGGTGTAAACGGTACAGTGAAATGGTTACTTGTATAGTGGAGTCTTTTGTTTAGACATGTAGCTAGCTAGCTTAACAATGAACCATAATCCCAACTCATAATGTTACTACCCTGCATGAATCTACAGGTAGCTAACCAACTAGGTTCAATGTTAGCTAGCTAGCTAACATTAGGCTATAACTAGCAATGTAAATGGTTCTGCGATACAAATAATATTACCTCACAGATCATACACGTAACGTTAGCTAGCGAACCAGCCAGACAGCTAATGTTAGCTAGCTAGCTAACAGTACGCTTTAACTTACATTGAAAATGACTTTCTGACAAATTTAGAAACATAGAATATCTGAAAATATAGCTAGCTAGACTCTCTTACCCGTATACATGGATTAACGCTTCTCCCTATCTGTCGCGGATGCCATGGTTGCCCTTAGTTTGAAGATGTAATCTGGAGACAGGTGTTTTTTGCAGTTCTTCGTGTTATCTTTCAAAAAAGCAACGTTAAAAAGGATTACCTACACATACTGAGCAGCTCATGTTATAGACAGAAGCGTGCTACATTGCCGACCAATCCGAACTCATCTCTCGGCATGTCCATACCATGCATTATCTCAGCCAATAATGGCTAGCGGGAAGGTTCCTGTCTTTTTCCGTGGCCAAACCAACTAGGCTCGTAATTTAACAATTTTATTCGTATTTACAGATGGCATACAAGTTTGTTATTAAGGCACATCAAAGTTCACACGTTCCAGAAGGCATTTCTGCCCAAGAACGCATTTTGATATAAATGCCTCTCCTGTGAAATAGTTACGCACGACATATGCATAGTTTCCTGAAACGAGTCACATTTGGTGTTTTGTTGATGGTGGTGGAAAACGCTGTCTCAGGCGCCGCTCCAGAATCTTCCATAAATGTTCAGTTGGGTTGAGATCTGGTGACTGAGACACACACACACACCCTTTAAACCCCCTGTGCTCCTTTAAGACCCCTCTTTCAATGTCACTGAGATCTTCATCTAGCTATGGTACCCAAAATAATGGGCAACTGGGCATTTTTATACATGATCTTAAGCATTATGGGATTTTAGTTGCTTTATTAACTCAGGAACCACACCTGTGTGGAAGCACCTGCTTTCAATATACTTTGTATTCCTCATTTACTCACGAGTTTCCTTTATTTTGGTAGTTACCTGTAGTAGCTCAGCTCTGGTCACCAACTCTCCCTCCCCCCTCTCTATTTTTCCCTCAAGGGGCCCCATTCCTTCTTTTGTTTACCTCTCCTGCTTTTCTCTCCCACTCATACCTTCTCTTGTCCTTCACGCCTACACTTTTCTCATTCCATCTCACGCTCTCTCTCTCTCTCTCTCTCTCTCTCTCTCTCTCTCCATCTCTCTCTCTCTCTCCATCTCTCTCTCTCTCTCTCTCTCTCTCTCTCTCTCTCTCTCTCTCTCTCTCTCTCTCTCTCTCTCTCTCTCTCTCTCTCTCTCTCTCTCTCTCTCTCTCTCTCTCTCTCTCTCTCTCTCTCTCTCTCTCTCTCTCTCTCCATCTCTCTCTCTCTCTCTCTCTCTCTCTCTCTCTCTCTCTCTCTCTCTCTCTCTCTCTCTCTCTCTCTCTCTCTCTGTTCATCTCCCTCCCCTTTTTACTTGTCAGAGGATACGTACAACTTCTTTTGATTAGCTTTTAACATTTCTCTTTGTCACCCACACCCTCTGCTCTCTCTCACGCCATTTCATTCTCTCACTCTCTCTCTCTCTCCTTCGCTCTCTCTTTTGCTCTCTCTCTCTGCTCTCTTTCTCTCTCTCGCTCTCTCCTCTATCGCTCTCTCCTCTTTCTCTTTCTCTCTCTCTCGCCTCTCTCCTCTTCTCTCACTCACTCCTTCTCTCTCCCTTGCTCTCTCGTTCGCTCTCTTTCACTCTCTCTTTCGCTCTCTCTCTCTTTTGCTCTCTCTCTCTCTTTCACTCTCTCCTCTCTCCTTCTCTCTACTTCTCTCTCTCTTTCGTTCCTTTCAACTCTGATCTCTCTGATCTATTTTAGCTGTCGCTATAGTAACATTTAAGGTTTACTGCTGCTGTTCTGGCTGACGTGTGCGCGTGCGCGTGTATGCATGTGCATGTCCGTGTGTGTGTGTGTGTGACCCAGGTCAATGTATGAATCCAGATGGACAGAGAGGTGTTTATATTGTATCAGAGACGTGTTGTTCTCCTCTCTTGAGTTCTGTAGTGTTTACAGACCATGTCCCTGGAGACAGCACTGTTTGTATTAGAAACCGAGCTAGGAGCTCTCCTGGATGGAAACAGTCACTTTTACCTCTTCACCAGACCTGGGTCCAAATAGTATTAGTTTTCTCTCCAATATTTTAGGTATTCTTGATTTAGTGACTTAGACCAAATAGACCAAAAAGTGCAAACCCATTGTTTTTATGTGGGGTATCATAAACCGTTTAAGGCAGTGTAACTGTTAATCATATCAACTCAACGTCTTCATATGTTAACCTAAAAACGGTGTGTGTGTGTGTGTGTGTGTGTGTACTATAGGAAGAATGTGAAGGTGTCAGCAGTGTGCCGGTTCTCTCTGTCTGAGGTCCAACGGGTCTTTGACGGGCCCTACATGGAGAACCAGGACTCTGGAGACAAGTGGAGCGAGTACACTGGCAAGGTCCCTGACCCACGACCTGGATCGGTGAGTATCACACACACACACACACACACACACACATTTGGTCTTTTGCTGTCCAAGTGAACTCCTGTATAACAGGCCCAGTCAGGCCTTCTGAGTTGCTGATCTAAAGTTTCCCTTAATCTCTCTATCCTCAGCATCCCAACATCCAATATACTGAGTCTGAGAGAGGGAGGGAGAGAGGGAGGAAGGGAGGGATTTATAAAAACAGAGTGATAAACAGAGGTAAACTCTGGAGAGGAAAGATGGAAAAGAGATTATAGAACTGCGCGGCAGCTTCTTGGATGAGGATCAAACGGAACAAGCTTATGTCATTGAAAGCCATTTCCATGGCGATTATCGCCGGGTCAAGACTCGGCGACGGTTATGATGACTTATTATGGGCTCCAAAGCCATGACTTCATTAACGAGAGGAGTCGTGATCTACTGTAGTGTCGTTTAAACACTGAAAAGCTTGATTTCAACTGTCCGGGTATAGCTGTAAAATGATGTAGAGAGGAAGTAATGGTTCTGGTTCTTACCTGTAGTGACAGTGTCAAAACCTCTTAGCAGAGTTGGGAAAGTCATCTCACAGAGGACAAAGTCAGAGATGTTGTTCCCTTAGTCAGGTGGAGAGAGATAAGCAGCTTACACGGATGCACACACTGACTTTTCAACTCATAGTGGCCTACGATAAACTATGAACTATAAACTCAGAGGGCTTGCCTTTATACTGTAAACTCTGAACTCAGAAGGCTGGACTGTAAGGGAGGGCTATATTGTCCACTCATCTCTCTCCATCCATCCATCTATCCATCCATCTATCCACCCATAATATAATAATATAAAATATACAGTGCCTACCAGAAAGTATTCACACCCCTTTACTTATTCCAAACGTTGTTGTGTTACAGCCTGAATATTACATTTATTAAATTGATGTTTTTTGTCACCCATCTACACACAATACCCCATAAAGACAAAGTGAAATAATGTTTTTAGAAATTTTAGCAGATTTTTTTAATATGAAACACAGAAATATTTAATTTACATAAGTATTCACACCCCTGATTCAATACATGTTAGAATCACCTTTGGCAGAGATTACAACTGAGAGTATTTCTGGGTAAGTCTCTAAGAGCTTTGCACACCTGGATTGTACAATATTTGTCGGGGTGTATCACCGCCTGGTGCGGCAACTGCACCGCCCGCAACCACAGGGCTCTCCAGAGGGTGGTGCGGTCTGCCCAACGCATCACCGGGGGCACACTGCCTGCCCCCCAGGACACCTACAGCACCCGATGACACAGAAAGGCCAAAAAGATCATCAAGGACATCAACCACCTTAGCCACGGCCTGTTCACCCCGCTACCATCCAGAAGGCGAAGTCAGTACAGGTGCATCAAAGCTGGGACCGAGAGACTGAAAAACAGCTTCTATCTCAAGGCCATCAGACTGTTAAATAGCCAGCTACCACCCGGTTACTCAACCCTGCACCTTAGAGGCTGCTGCCCCATATACATAAACATGGAATCACTGGTCACTTTAATAATGGAACACTAGTCACTTTAATAATGTTTACATACTACTTTACTCATTTCATATGTATATACTGTATTCTATTCTACTGTATTTTAGTCAATGCCACTCCGACATTGCTCGTCCCAATATTTATATATCACTTAATTCCATTATTTTACTTTTAGATTTGTGTGTATTGTTGTGAATTGTTAGATACTACTGCACTGTTGGAGCTAGGAACACAAGCATTTTGCTACACCCGCAATAACATCTGCTAAAAATGTGTATGTGACCAATAAAATTAGATCTGATTTGCAATTATTACTTTTTTAAATTCTTCAAGCTCTGTCAAATTGGTTGTTGATCATTGCTAGACAGCCATTTTCAAGTCTTGCCATAGATTTTCACGCCAATTTCAGTCAAAACTGTAACTAGGCCACTCAGGAACATTAAATGTTGTCACAGTTTCGGCCGAGGCTGCTCCTCCTCCTTGCTCGGGCAGGCTTCGGCGGTCGTCGTCCCCGGAGTACTAGCTACCACCGTTGTATGTTATCGATGTTTGTTTGGTTTTGTCTTTATTGTACACCTGTTTCCGTTTGGGTTAATGATGTCCCCTATAAGTTTCTCGTTTTGTTAGTCGTGTGTTGTGTGTTATTGTTCGCCTGTCATTTTGGTGCTGCTCGTGTTTTGTATTTTCCTGGTCTGTCGCACTGTGTGTTTTCGTGCGCTTGGAGTATTGTATTTTACGCACTGGTGCGTATCACTTGCCTTCTGTTTTGTTTGAGGTCAGTGTCTTGTTTATTGTTTTGTGCAGTAAAAGTCGGTTGACTTAGCTTCTGTGTCCTGCGTGTGACTCCTCCACCACATCCACCTCAGCCAGTTATTGACAGAATAACACACCCCCATGGAGTCAGCAGGAGCCACAGCAGCGCACAATCCTATGGAGGAGCGCGTCCGCGGGCAGGACGAGAGGATACAACAGCTCACGGTCGCCCTGCAGGAAGTAATCACCACGCTCCACCGATGGGATAACAGAGGGGTACCCACACCTCCACCTCCCGGACCTCCACCGTCGACCAGTCCTGCCATCCAAGTTCCGGAATCCAGGGGAATTCGGCTCTCGCTCCCGAGGGCGTATGATGGCATCGCAGCCGGGTGTCAGGGGTTCCTTCTGCAGGTGGAGCTCTACCTGGCCACCGTACACCCGGCGCCCTCGGGACACGAGAGCGTTTCCGCCCTCATCTCCTGTCTCACCGGCAAGGCGTTGGAGTGGGCCAATGCTGAATGGAGGGGGATAGACGCCACCACCATCACCTACGCGGAGTTCTCCCACCGCTTCAGGGCCGTGTTCGACCATCCACCTGAGGGGAAAGCGGCGGGGGAGCGTCTATTCTACCTCCGACAGGGGAAGAGGAGCGCACAGGAGTTCGCCCTGGAATTCCGGACCCTAGCGGCGGATGCAGGGTGGAATGAGCGGGCCCTCATCGACCACTACCGTTGTAGTCTACAGGAGGACGTCCGTCGAGAGCTGGCCTGCAGGGATACCAACCTCACGTTCGACCAGTTGGTGGACATGTCCATCCGGCTGGACACCCTGCTGGCCACCCGCGGATGTTCTGAGTGGGGTTCGTCCATTCCACCCTCCAGCACCACCGAGCCGAGCCCAATGGAGCGTCCCACTTACCCAGAGCGTCCCACTTACCCAGAGCTCTCTATTGTGCACTTCTGTATACCTGTAAGATTTCCACAGGTTGCACCTCATTCCCAGCATAAGGCGCTAGTAGATTCAGGCGCAGCTGGGAATTTTGTTGATCAGAAATTTTGTTTAGAGTTAGGGATTCCCCTCCTCCCTGTTGACGCCCCATTTCCCGTTCATGCACTAGATAGCCGTCCGTTGGGATCGGGATTGATTAGGGAGGTCACAGCGCCACTTAGGATGTGTACGCAGGGGGGTCATGAGGAAACTATTCAGCTATATCTGATCGACTCTCCTGCGTATCCGGTGGTGCTGGGAATTCCCTGGTTGAGTACCCATAATCCTTCCATTTCGTGGCAACAGAGGGCTCTTAAGGAGTGGTCTGCCCAGTGTGAGGGGCGGTGTCTAGGTGTTTCCGTGGGGGCGACCTCGGTGGAGAGTCCAAACCAGGGGCCCGCAATGCACATTCCCCCTGAGTATGAGGATTTGGCACTTGTGTTCAGTAAATCGAGGGCGGCGCAGTTGCCTCCTCATAGACAGGGGATTGTGCGATAGACCTCCAGGCAGGAGCAGCGCTTCCGCGGAGCCACGTGTATCCTCTGTCTCAAGAGGAGAAGAGGGCTATGGAGACTTACATAGCCGAATCTCTGAGACAAGGATACATACGGCCCTCCACTTCCCCTGCGTCCTCAAGCTTCTTTTTTGTGAAGAAAAAAGATGGAGGGTTGCGCCCATGCATTGATTACCGTAGTCTCAATCAGATCACTGTGAAATACAGTTATCCACTCCCTCTGATTGCGACTCTGACGGAATCATTGCACGGAGCGCGTTTCTTCACAAAACTGGATCTCAGGAGCGCGTATAACTTGGTGCGCATTAGGGGGGGCGATGAATGGAAGACAGCATTTAGTACCACCTCGGGTCATTACGAGTATCTCGTCATGCCATACGGGTTGATGAATGCTCCTTCAGTCTTCCAATCCTTCGTGGATGAGATCTTCCGGGACATGCAGGGGCAGGGTGTGGTCGTGTACATAGATGACATTCTGGTGTACTCTTCTACCCGAGCCGAGCATGTAGCCCTGGTGCGCCGAGTGTTGAGGAGGCTGTTGGAGCACGACCTGTATGTCAAGGCAGAGAAATGTCTGTTTTTCCAGGAGTCGGTCTCCTTTTTTGGGTTATCAGTTGTCCGCGTCAGGGGGTGAAGATGGAGGTGGACCGTGTGTCAGCCGTGCGTAATTGGCAAACCCCAACCACTGTTAAAGAGGTGCAGCAGTTCTTGGGTTTTGCGAATTACTACCGGAGGTTTATCCGGGGTTTTGGACAGGTGGCAGCTCCCATAACGTCTCTTCTGAAGGGGGGTCCGGTGCGCTTGCAGTGGTCAGCTGAGGCGGACAGGGCTTTTGGGAGACTGAAGGGCCTGTATACTTCGGCTCCGGTGCTAGCGCATCCGGATCCCACCTTACCATTTCAGGTAGAGGTGGACGCGTCTGAGGCCGGTATAGGGGCCGTGCTATCTCAACGGTCCGGCACGCCACCTAAACTCCGCCCCTGTGCTTTTTACTCCAAAAAGCTCAGCCCGGCGGAGCGAAATTATGACGTAGGGGACAGGGAGCTATTAGCCGTGGTACAGGCCCTAAAGGTGTGGAGGCATTGGCTTGAGGGGGCTCAACACCTTTTCCTCATTTTGACTGACCACCGTAACCTGGAGTACATCCGGGCAGCTAGGAGACTGAACCCTCACCAGGCTCGGTGGAACATGTTTCTAGCCCGGTTCGTATTTAAAATCACGTACATCCCTGGTTCCCAGAACGGTAAGGCAGACGCCCTGTCCCGGCGGTATGACACAGAGGAGAGGTCCGTTGAGCCCACTCCCATACTACCGGAGTCTTGTCTGGTGGCACCGGTAGTGTGGGAGGTCGATGCTGGAATCGAGCGGGCGTTGCGTACCGACCCTAGCCCTCCACAGTGTCCTGTGGGTCGGACGTACGTTCCGCTCGAGGTTCGGGATCGACTTATTTATTGGGCTCACACGTCACCCTCCTCTGGACATCCAGGTATTGGCCGGACAGTGCACTGCCTTAGCGCTAAGTACTGGTGGCCAACGTTAGCCAGGGATGTGAGGGTTTATGTCTCCTCCTGCTCGGTGTGCGCCCAGTGTAAGGCGCCCAGACACCTGCCCAGGGGGAAGTTACAACCCCTGCCCATTCCACAACGACCCTGGTCTCACCTCTCGGTGGATTTTGTTACAGACCTTCCCCCCTCTCAGGGGAATACCACCATACTGGTCGTTGTGGATCGGTTCTCTAAGGCCTGTCGTCTCCTCCCAATGCCGGGTCTTCCTACTGCCCTACAGACCGCTGAGGCACTATTCACCCACGTCTTCCGGCATTACGGGGTACCCGAGGATATAGTGTCTGATCGAGGTCCCCAGTTCACCTCCCGAGTCTGGAGGGCGTTCATGGAGCGCTTGGGGGTCTCGGTGAGCCTTACCTCGGGGTACCACCCGGAGAACAATGGGCAGGTAGAACGAGTGAACCAGGATGTGGGTAGGTTTCTGAGGTCGTATTGCCAGGGCCGGCCGGAGGAGTGGGCGAGGTATATTCCCTGGGCAGAGATGGCCCAGAACTCTCTCCGCCACTCCTCCACCAACCTAACCCCTTTCCAATGTGTGTTAGGGTACCAGCCGGTTCTGGCACCGTGGCATCAGAGCCAGATCGAGGCCCCTGCGGTGGATGAGTGGGTACGGCGCTCGGAGAAGACGTGGAACGCTGCACACGTCCATCTGCAGCGGGCCATCCATCGACAAAAGGCGAGCGCCGATCTCCACCGCAGTGAGGGGCCGGTGTACGCACCTGGAGATCGAGTCTGGCTCTCGACCAGAAACCTACCCCTCCGCCTGCCCTGCCGGAAGCTGGGTCGGCGGTTTGTGGGGCCTTTTAAAGTCCTGAGGAGATTGAACGAGGTGTGTTACAGGTTACAACTGCCTAATGATTATCGCATTAACCCCTCGTTCCATGTGTCTCTTCTCAGGCCGGTGGTAGCTGGTCCACTCCAGGAAGGTGAGATAGGAGAGACTCCTCCGCCCCCACTGGACATCGAGGGGGCTCCGGCGTACACAGTTTGGTCCATCTTGGACTCGAGACGTCGGATGGGGGGTCTCCAATATCTCGTGGTGTGGGAGGGGTACGGCCCGGAGGAACGGTGCTGGGTGCCGAGGAGGGACATCCTAGACCCGTCTCTCCTGACAGAGTTCAACCGTGGTCACCCCACGCTCCCTGCTCCGTGTCCTCCTGGTCGTCCCCGAGGCCGGGGTCGGCGCACGGCTGGAGCCACGCCTCAAGGGGGGGGTACTGTCACGGTTTCGGCCGAGGCTGCTCCTCCTCCTTGCTCGGGCAGGCTTCGGCGGTCGTCGTCCCCGGAGTACTAGCTACCACCGTTGTATGTTATCGATGTTTGTTTGGTTTTGTCTTTATTGTACACCTGTTTCCGTTTGGGTTAATGATGTCCCCTATAAGTTTCTCGTTTTGTTAGTCGTGTGTTGTGTGTTATTGTTCGCCTGTCATTTTGGTGCTGCTCGTGTTTTGTATTTTCCTGGTCTGTCGCACTGTGTGTTTTCGTGCGCTTGGAGTATTGTATTTTACGCACTGGTGCGTATCACTCGCCTCCTGTTTTGTTTGAGGTCAGTGTCTTGTTTATTGTTTTGTGCAGTAAAAGTCGGTTGACTTAGCTTCTGTGTCCTGCGTGTGACTCCTCCACCACATCCACCTCAGCCGGTTATTGACAAATGTCTTCTTAGTAAGCAACTCCAGTGTATATTTGGCCTTGTGTTTTAGGTTATTGTCCTGCTGAAAGGTGAATTTGTCTCTCAGTTTCTGTTGGAATGCAGACTGAACCAGGTTTTCCTCTAGGATTTTGCCTGTGCTCTATTCCTTTTATTTTTATCTTTGAAAACTCCCTAGTCCTTGCCGATGACAAGCATACCCATAACATGATGCAGCCACCACCACATGATGAGTGGTACTCAGTGATGTGTTGTCTTGGATTTGCCCCAAACATAACAATTTGTATTCCGGACAAAAAGTTCATTTCTTTGCCACATGATGCATGTTTTGGAATATTTTTATTCTGTACAGGCTTCCTTCTTTTCACTCTGTCATTTAGGTTAGTATTGTGAAGTAACTACAATGTTGTTGATCCATCCTTAGTTTTCTCCTATCACAGCCATTAAACTCTGTAACTCTTTTAAAGTCACCATTGGCTTCATGGTGAAATCCCTGAGCGGTTTCCTTCCTCTCCGGCAACTGAGTTAGGAAGGACGCCTGTATCTTTGTAGTGATTGGGTGTAATTAATAACTTAGCCATGTTCAAAGGGATATTCAATGTCTGCTTTTTTTAAATCTACCAATAGGTTTCCTTCTTTGCGAAGCGTTGGAAAACCTCCCTGGTCTGTGGTTGAATCTGTGTTTGAAATTCACTGCTCGACTGAGGGACCTTACAGATAATTGTATGTGTGGGGTACAGAGATGAGGTAGTCATTAAAAAATCATGTTAACCACTGTTATTGCACACAGAGTGAGTCCATGCAACTTATTATGTGACTTGTTAAGCAAATTTGACTCCTGAACTTTTATAGGCTTGCCATAACAAAGGGGTTGAATATTTATTGACTGAAGACATTTCAGCATTTAATTTTTTATTAATTTGTAAAGATTTCTAAAAACATAATTCCACTTCGACATTATGTGGTATTGTGTGTAGGCCAGTGACACAAAATCTCAATGTAATCCATTTTCAATTCAGGTTGTAACACAACAAAATGTGGAAAAAGTAAAGGGGTGTGAGTACTTTCTGAGGCACTCTATGCCATTTAGCAGACGCTTTTATCCAAAGCGACTTACAGTCCATCCATTCATCCATCCATTCATCCATCCTTCTCTCTTCCTGTGCATAACAGACCATCTGAAAGCCAGAGGCGGGAACTCCACCTCTTTCTCTCCTCTATCCCTCTCTCCTCTGTATTTATTTTCTTTATCCATCTTCTAATCCCTCTCTCCTTCCCTCTCTCCAGTGTATAACCGACCAGTTGAGATGCTCTCTCTCTCTCTCCTCCCCTCATCCCTCTATTTCTCCTCCCCTCATCCCTCTCTCTCCTCCCCTCATCCCTCTCCTCCCCTCCTCTCTCTCCTCCCCTCATCACTCATCCCTCTCCCCTCATTCCTCATCCATCGCCTCATTCCTCTCCTCCCCTCATTCCTCTCCTCCCCTCATCCCTCATCTCCCCTCATCCCTCTCCTCCCCTCATCCCTCATCCCTCTCCTCCCCTCATCCCTCATCCCTCTCCTCACCTCATCCCTCATCCCTCTCCTCCCATCATCCCTCTCCTCCCCTCATCCCTCTCTCTCCTCCCCTCATCCCTCTCTCTCCTCCCCTCATCCCTCTCTCTCCTCCCATCATCCCTCTCCTCCCCTCATCCCTCATCCCTCTCCTCCCCTCATCCCTCATCCTCTTCCCCTCATCCCTCTCTCTCCTCCCCTCATCCCTCTCTCTCCTCCCCTCATCCCTCTCTCTCCTCCCATCATCCCTCTCCTCCCCTCATCCCTCTCTCTCCTCCCCTCATCCCTCTCTCTCCTCCCCTCATCCCTCACCCTCTCTCCCTCATCCCTCATCCCTCTACTCCCCTCCCCTCATCCCTCTACTCCCCTCATCCCTCTCTCTCCTCCCCTCATCCCTCATCCCTCTCCTCCCCTCATCCCTCTCCTCCCCTCATCCCTCTCTCTCCTCCCCTCATCCCTCATCCCTCTCCTCCCCTCATCCCTCATTCCTCTCCTCCCCTCATCCCTCTCCTCCCCTCATCCCTCTCTCTCCTCCCCTCATCCCTCATCCCTCTCCTCCCCTCATCCCTCTCCTCCCCCTCCTCTCCCTCCTCCCCTCATCACTCATCCCTCTCCTCCCCTCATTCCTCATCCCTCCCCTCATTCCTCTCCTCCCCTTCCCTCATCCCTCTCCTCCCCTCATCCCTCTCCTCCCCTCATCCCTCGCTCTCCTCCCCTCATCCCTCATCCCTCTCCTCCCCTCATCCCTCATCCCTCTCCTCCCCTCATCCCTCATCCCTCTCCTCCCCTCATCCCTCTCCTCCCCTCATCCCTCTCTCTCCTCCCATCATCCCTCTCCTCCCCTCATCCCTTTCCTCCCCTCATCCCTCTCTCTCCTCCCCTCATCCCTCATCCCTCTCCTCCCCTCATCCCTCTCTCTCCTCCCCTCATCCCTCATCCCTCTCCTCCCCTCATCCCTCTCCTCCCCTCATTCCTCTGCTCCCCTCATCCCTCTCTCTCCTCCCCTCATCCCTCTCCTCCCCTCATCCCTCATCCCTCTCCTCCCATCATCCCTCTCCTCCCCTCATCCCTCTCTCCTCCCCTCATCCCTCTCCTCCCCTCATCCCTCATCCCTCTCTCCTCCCCTCATTCCTCTCCTCCCCTCATCCCTCTCTCCTCCCCTCATCTCTCTCCTCCCCTCATCCCTCTCCTCCCCTCATCTCTCTCCTCCCATCATCCCTCTCCTCCCCTCATCCCTCTCTCTCCTCCCCTCATTCCTCTCCTCCCCTCATTCCTCTCCTCCCCTCATCCCTCTCCTCCCCTTATCCCTCTCCTCCCCTCATCCCTCATCCCTCTCCTCCCCTCATCCCTCTCCTCCCCTCATCCCTCTCTCCTCCCCTCATCCCTCTCTCTCCTCCCCTCATCCCTCTATCTCCTCCCCCTCATCCCTCTCTCTCCTCCCCTCATCCCTCTCTCTCCTCCCCTCATCTCTCTCTCTCCTCCCCTCATTCATCTATCTCCTCCCCTCATCCCTCTATCTCCTCCCCTCATCCCTCTATCTCCTCCCCTCATCCCTCTCCCTCTCATCCCTCTCCTCTCCTCCCCTCAACCCTCTTCTCCCTCTGTCTCTCCATCTGTCTCCTCCCCTCTTCCCTCATGTTTCCAGTGTATTACAGACCAGTTGAGATCCAGAGGTATAAACTCCTCCACCTCCCTGCCAGACGACGTCTTGAACTTTGTGAGGAGACACCCTCTGATGTCCCAGCAGGTCATGTCTACAGAGCAGCGCCCCCTGTTGTTCAGGAGAACCACAGACTACACCCAGCTGGTGGCTCACAGGGTGGAGGGTCTAGACGGGCAGAACTACCATTTACTGCTCATGGGCACAGGTTGGTGTGGGTGGGTGGGGGGTTGTGGTGGGGTATGAGGGGGTGTCTCAGGGGGTGGCTGTGCATGCGTTATGCTGTGTGTTTGCATACATGGGATTAGTTTTTGTGGCACTAGGCAGTCATTTATTTCTATCACCAATCATCCCAGTAAAGGAATGGAACAGACTTCAAACCACATGTACAGTACATCCCATTGTGTGTGTGTGTGTTTGTGTGTGTGTGTGTTGTGACCATGTCTCTGTCTCCTGTTCCAGACGATGGCTGGCTGCACAGAGCTGTAGAGGTCAAGGGTCATCTACACATCATAGAGGAGCTACAGCTGTTTGACCAACCACAGCCTGTGGAAAGCCTGGTCATCTCACACACACAGGTACACACTCACAAACGGACATGCAGGCACATACGCATGCACGTAGGGACACATACACACCCACCCACTCTCTCTCTCTCTCTCTCTCTCTCTCTCTCTCTCTCTCTCTCTCTCTCTCTCTCTCTCTCTCTCTCTCTCTCTCTCTCTCTCTCTCTCTCTCTCTCTCTCTCTCTCTCTCACACAAACAGGTAATATCAAGGTTTGTTTTGTTTAGTGATCTTGTAACTCAAGGATATTTTCAATAACACAGGCCTCATTACACTCTCCCTCCCTCCCTCCCTCCCTCCCTCCCTCCCTCCCTCCCTCCCTCCCTCCCTCTCTCCCCCCTCTAGTTGAATGTGTATGTAGGTTCTCCCTCTGGCGTAGTCCAGCTACCTCTCTCCACCTGTAGCAGGTACACTTCCTGTTACGACTGTATCTTCTCCCGGGACCCTTACTGTGGCTGGGACGGACAGGACTGTGTGGACATCACAGCACAGACTGACAGGTGAGAGTGTGTGTGGGTGTGGGTGTTAGGGGGGTGTGGGGGGAAATAATGCAGTGTGTGTGTGTGTGTGTGTGTGCACTTGATAACAGGCTAACAGTGTCTCCTCCTCTCCTCAGGTCTAACCTGACCCAGGACGTCCTGTATGGGAACAGAGGATGTGACAATGGTACACAGACAGACAGACACACAGACAGACACACAGACAGACAGACACACAGACAGACACACAGACAGACAGACAGACAGACAGACAGACAGACAGACAGACAGACAGACAGACACAGACACACAGACACACAGACAGACACACAGACAGACACACAGACAGACACACAGACAGACAGACAGACACACAGACAGACACATAGACAGACACATAGACAGACACACAGATAGACACAGACAGACAGACAGACACATACACACACACACACACACACACACAGAGACATACAGACAGGCCTTATATGACCACACTTTGTTTTATTATACTGCAGATTTATTTTACAATCAATCAATCAAATGTATTTTTTTTACATTTGGTTGATTACATTTGACTTTTTACATTAGCAGTTGTGTCACAAAGTGCTTATACAGAAACCCAGCCTAAAACCCCAAAGAGCAAGCAATGCAGATGCAGAAGCACAGTGGCTAGGAAAAACTCCTTACCTGGAAAGTTGAGGGACTTACAGCAATGATAAGAGTTGCGTTAGGACTAGACACTGGTCTCACTATAGTAGTAATGTAGTAGGGTTTTATATGGCTAGCAAGGACCCAAAGGGTAATGTCAAGATTACATTGTCTACAGTTTAGTCAAGTCCTTCCCACCTTGAGGATAAATTAGGATGGTTTCAAGGTGATTCTGCACACTGAATGATGAAATGAAATCCAAGGTTAGAATATGCAGAAATACCATCAAATTGTTTGAAGAAATGTTTAGAGGTTGATTATGCATAGTGTGTCTGCAGCATCCTCATTTCCATTGCAACTATAATCACATTTTCTTCACACATACTTTACATACTAAGAAGTTAGATTTTTTGTTGTTGTTGCATATTCTGATTAAAATGCATTTATTTTCATATGGGAGAATGTAACATATTGGATTCTTCATGCACCAATGATTTTAGAGTCATATATGCAATCAAACAAAAGTTGTATAGAAGTTGACTATAACTCCCAAACACAGTTCAATGGTCTATGGCAGTGGTTCTCAACTGGTTTTGCCTCAGGACCCAGATTGAACCAGGTTGTCTCAGTCACAACCCAATATTTGCATCGCAAAAAAGAATCAGCAAAATACAATCTGAGGTCCATAACAGTATATCAGTCTTATTAACTGTTCTGAGGTCCATAACAGTATATCAGTCTTATTAACTGTTCTGAGGTCCATAACAGTATATCAGCCTAATTAACTGTTCTGAGGTCCATAACAGTATATCAGCCTAATTAACTGTTCTGAGGTCCATAACAGTATATCAGCCAAATTAACTGTTCTGAGGTCCATAACAGTATATCACAGTCTTATTGTGAGAGGATACTCATTTTGTATGTGGGTTGCCATTCTTTCAGAGCCGATCCAGCACCGGAGCCGGTCTGTAATGGTGGGAGATGACATGCTGCTCCAGTGTGAACTCAGCTCCAACCTGGCAACCCCAGTGTGGACTCTGGACGGGTCAGAGCTGCAGGGCTACGGCCTGGACTCTGGCTTCAGGGTGGGCACCGATGGCCTCCTGGTCATTGAGTCCCGACCAGAGCAGAGCGGGGAGTATACCTGCCACGCCCTCGAGAACAGCGTCCGGGTCGCAGTGGTTACGTACTCTGTGACGGTTCGTCTAGACATGCCACACCCCCCTCCCCCACACGTCGACCCATCCCAAGACTTCTCCTACTACACCACCTGGGACTCGGACACTTCCACCCCTCCCCCCCCTCCTCCACCCAGCGCACCCCCCTCCTCTGAGAGGCCCCTGCTACACCCTCCCCCAGCCCCTCTTCCCCCCACCTCAGAGCTGCCACCCCCTCCCCCGGACCCTCTCCCCCCCACCTCGGCGCTGCTCTCCCCCAGGAGCATGGAGGCTATGTACCTGTCCCTGATCACCATCCTGGGAGGTCTGTGTCTGGTTCTGACTGTTGTCCTCCTCTACGTGGGCTTCTGTCTGCAGGGCAACCACAGGGGGAAGTACTCTCTCCGTGCTGCCGCCGCCACCGCTGCCTCTGCCAATCACATGGACAGGAAGAGGAAACACAGGAAGCAGCAGCAGAAACGCCACAGTAGCTCCGCCCACCTGGATCTCAAGACCATCTCCAGCCACTGTAATGGGAACGGGATCTGTAATGGTAACGGCATCTCCAAACAACCGGGGGACGGTGACACGCACGAAGGGGGCTTCCTCCAGATCGTCCCGAGAGAGGGCCAGTCGTCCCCCAACAAGGACCCCCCTCCTCCTGCCCCTCCTCTCCCCCCGCCCCCTCAGACCCCCTTCAACCAATCAGAGTGTGACTTGCAAGACTTCTCCAGCCCCAACGGCCTATCGGCTACGTTACCCAGCGTCTTGCGGAGGATGCACGGTAACAGCTACATGTTGTTAAGACAGAGTGACGCGGAGAGCAGCTCTCCTCTCTGCTACTCCTTCACTGAGGAACTCAACAGGATCCTGGAGAAGAGGAAGCACATGCAGCTGCTGCCAAAACCAGACGAGAGCTCTCTGTAGTAGAGGGAATATCTCTCTGTGTCAGGGAGGTAGCTCCCCCTGTGGTGGGAGGACTGAACAGGACCCATTTAATATAGGCTATTTAGCAGACGCTTTTATCCAAAGCGACGTACATCAGTGAGTGGCCCATTGGTGGCCCAAAACAGAGTGCTGTAGAGATCCTTTGTGGATGACTCATGCTCCTCACGGAGTAAAACGGGTTTAAACTAGCCTGGACTGAAAATATGAGAGAAGGAGATTGTTTTTTTGGACCACTGAAAAGGGACACACATCTGGTGAGTCTCTTGCAGGTGGGTTGGAATATCAACTGTGTTTCAAAAGAAACGATTTCTGCACACTATTCGACCTTCCTAGGAGCTATCCTCCTGCCAGCTCAGCAGAGCTCAGCAGGCTAGACCTGACCCAGCTCCAGTCAATACACCTCCGTCTGGATCAATATAAGACGAGCCCTGGAGGGGGTGATTCAGGGGGCAGGCCTCAGATCTCAGCCCCAGATTAAGAGTCCTCGCTGAGCAGGACACGAGGGGCGGGGACCCTGGAAGTCTCAACACAGCCCATGGTAACAAGGAAGAAGAGGAGGAAGAAGAAGAGGCTCATGGGAATATGAGTTCTTGTGAAGTGTGAAACTGACCTTGACTTGACTTATGTTTTCAAATGGATGCAGCTGTCCAAAGGAGGGACAAGATGGGTTTTAAGATGGTGTGCACTACACCTTTTTAGCAGGTTTCATATTGGACATTGAGGGGAAAAGTGGATTTGTTTTTATTCTTGAAGTTTGTAAATTATGTTAATATTGATTACAATGGTAACACAAACTGTAATAATCAAATTCAAGTAATATTATTAACACATAGCAACTCTTAACCCAAGAGAGAGTTTGTAATCCAATGAAAATACCCTTTGAACATTATTTTTGTGTAATAGGAAATTGGACAGTATTAACCGTTTTGATGCTATTTAAATGCCATTTCCTT
The DNA here is from genome assembly GCF_020615455.1 of Coregonus clupeaformis. Lineage (NCBI taxonomy): Eukaryota > Metazoa > Chordata > Actinopteri > Salmoniformes > Salmonidae > Coregonus > Coregonus clupeaformis. The sequence continues at coordinate 99,685 of NW_025534792.1, forward strand.
CAGACATTCCCTGGTTATTATGTACTCAACTCAATGGACACTACAAACACATCAGAACTATGAGAGATTCAACCCCATCACACCATGTCAAGAGACAACCCCATCTGAGTAGGAGCTAATGGATTAGCAGCATCCCTACACTGCTGACTCTCTCGCTCCTATCCAACTCCAACCTAATGGGTCTGAACTCTACCACGACATCACAGCTCGGCCACAGAGGACCAGACATCACTTCTGGGTCATGGCCATAACAACCCTTACACCTGAGGTAACCAGACTAAGTGTTGTTTTCTGGCAGTTGGTTGGTTCTACAGACAGGCAGACAGATATCGTGGCCAGATAGTGACGTCCAGGGGAACTCTGTCTAGTCTGTTTCCCTCTTTTATTTGAGTGTTGGTTGTGAGGAGTAGAGAGGGTAGAGTAGAGAAGGTAGAGTAGAATAGAGCACAGAGGGTAGGGTAGAGAGGGTAGGGTAGAGAGGGTATGGTAGAGAGGGTAGAGTAGAGAGGGTAGAGTAGAGAGGGTAGGGTAGAGAGGAGAAGGTAGGGTAGGGTAGAGAGGAGAGGGTAGGGTAGAGAGGAGAGGGTAGGGTAGAGAGGGTAGGGTAGAGAGGGTAGGGTAGAGAGGGTAGGGTAGGAGAGGGTAGGGTAGAGAGGGTAGGGTAGAGAGGGTAGGGTAGAGAGGGTAGGGGAGAGGGTAGGGTAGAGAGGGTAGAGGTAGAGAGGGTAGGGTAGAGAGGGTAGGGTAGAGAGGGTAGGGGTAGAGAGGGTAGGGTAGAGAGGGGTAGGGAGTAGGGAGAGTAGAGAGGGGTAGGGTAGAGAGGGTAGGGAGTAGAGGGGAGGGTGAGAGGGGTAGAGTGAGAGGGGGTAGGGTAGAGAGGGTAGAGTAGAGAGGGTAGGGTAGAGAGGGTAGAGTAGAGAGGGTAGGGTAGAGAGGAGAGGGTAGGGTAGAGAGGGTAGAGTAGAGAGGGTAGCGTAGAGTAGAGGGGGTAGGGTAGAGAGGGTAGGGTAGAGTGTAGAATAGAGAGGGTAGAGTAGAGAGAGTAGAGTAGAGAGGGTAGATTTCAGTGAAGCAGAGTAAAAACATCAAGAGGCTGCAGGTACAGGGAACGGAGAGGAGATGAGACGATAATGTACACCATTCTCTGAATCTGATACTCCTCTCTGTCTCTCTCTCTCTCTCTCTCTCTCTCTCTCTCTCTCTCTCTCTCTCTCTCTCTCTCTCTCTCTCTCTCTCCTCTTTTTTTCTTTCTTCATCATTCCTCCCGCTCCCTCATCTCTTGTCTTTCCTCCCTTGCTTTTTTTTCCTCAACTATTTTCTCCATGTCAGTGGCTATGTTTCCATTAACTTGACCAGTGACATTTAGAAAGTTCGCATTGAAAATAGATGTGACAATTGCCTGCTAGGGTGTGTTTCCATTCAACCATCTTGTGTTGATAAAAACAGCTGGACATAATGACATCACACCTAAAAAAACAAATGTAGTGGTTGAAGTATTTCCATTACCCATTTAGGCAAATTATGCATTAATAAATTGGCGACAGCCTGTGTGCCCTCCCACCAACACTATTCATACAAAAGTATGTGGACACCCCTTCAAATTAGGTGGATTCAGCTATTTCAGCTACACCCGTTGCTGACAGGTGTATAAAATCGAGCACACAGCCATGCAATCTCCATAGACAAACTTAGTCAGTAGAATTGCCTTGCTGAAGAGCTCAGTGACTTTTAACGTAGCACCGTCATAGGATGCCACCTTTTCAACAAGTCAGTTCGTCAAATTTCTGCCCTGCTAGAGCTGCCGCGGTCATGTAAGTGCTGTTATTGTGAAGTGGAAACGTCTAAGAGCAACAATGGCTCAGCCGCGAAGTGGTAGGCCACACAAGCTCACAGAACGGGACCGCTGAATGCTGAAGTGCATAGCGTGTAAAAATCGTCTTCCCTCGGTTGCAACACTCCCTACCAAATTCCAAACTGCAATGTCAGCACAAGAACTCTTCATCGGGAGCTTCATGAAATGGGTTTCCATGGCCGAGCAGCCACACACAAGCCTAAGATCACCATGCACATGGCAAATGTCGGCTGGAATGGTGTAAAGCTCGCCACCATTGGACTCTGGAGCAGTGGAAATGCGTTCTCTGGAGTGATGAATCACGTGTCACCATCTGGCAGTCCGGTGGACTAATCTGGGTTTGGTGGATGCCAGGAGAAATCTACCTGCCCCAATGCATAGTGCCAACTGTAAAGTTTGGTGGAGGAGGAATAATGGTCTGGGGCTGTTTTTCATGGTTCGGGCTAGGCCCCATTCTAGACGATTCTGTGCTTCCAACTTTGTGGCAACAGTTTGGGGAAGGCCCTTTTCTGTTTCAGCATGACAATGCCCTCGTGCACAAAGCAAGGTCCATATAGAAATGGTTTGTCGAGATCAGTGTGGAAGAACTTGACTGGCCTGCACAGAGCCCTGACCTCGACCCCATCGAACACCTTTAGGATGAATTGGAATGCCGACTGTGAGCCAGGCCTAATCGCCCAACATCAGTGCCCGACCTCACTAATGCTCTTGTGGCTGAATGGAAGCAAGTCCCCACAGCAATGTTCCAACATCTAGTGGAAAGCCTTCCCAGAAGAATGGAGGCTGTTATAGCAGCAAAGGGGGGACCAACTCCATATTAATGCCCAGGATTTTAGAATGAGATGTTCAATGGACAGGTCTCCACATACTTTTGGTCATGTAGTGTGTCTGTTTCATGTCTCCGGTAGCCCACGAAAGTCAGCATGTATAGAATGCAATAATTTACTAATATTTCCCATATTCTAATAATTATCATGTGCCAACGTATCGCCACGGTCCGTGCCATGGTGAAACTTGAACTCCTGTAGATCTGAAATAATTGGATGGTGAAACTTGTCAGCCAACCAGAAAAGCAAGGCGAAGCAATTCAGGCATTCTTGACAGTCAGGACAATCCTTGTCCTGCAAATAAATAAATACATTTAATTTAATTAATTTTATAGTTTAAAAAATTGATTTTGCAAGCAGTTGTCACGCCCTGGCCTTGAGAGGCCGGTTGTCTTTAGTTGGTTTGGTCAGGGCGTGAGAATCTATGCTAGAAATTCTATGTTTATTTCAATATGATTGAAAACACCTATAGCCTTTTTTTTATGCACTCATCTCAGTTTTCATTTGAATCAATTTTTTATACGTTGCTTGTTTGTATCAATTGCAAAGATATTGGCAAATTCGTATTTGTAGTCAACTTTTGTTCTGAAGTTATCAGCCTCACAGAGAAAACCGCTCGACTATTTAACGATGCTCCTACAAAGGTTCTAACGATGAACTTAGCCTTAAGATGCTTTTGGTAAACCAGGCCCAGGACAGGTCTGTGATTTAAGTCTATGATGTGGGCTGGAGAAGCAGTGAATTGAATGTTGCAGTAAATTCTAAATAGCTATAGATGGTTGGAGACCAAACCTCACCCCACTGGGCAGAAACTGGTTGAATCAACGTTGTTTCCACGTCATTTCATGTGATGACGTTGAATCAACGTGAAAAACTGATTGGATTTGCAAAAAGAGAATTTCGTATTTTTTTTAACCAAACTTTTAAACTAAATTCAATGACATGTTCAGTTTTTTTGTTGATTTCACATTGAATTCACGTTAATTAACAACTCAACCAAATGTAAATGAAAACTAGACGTTGAAGTGACGTCTGTGGCCAGTGTGACAGGACCATGGCATTGATAAAGGACATGAAGGAGAAACAAACCAACACAAGCCATTAGAGAAGCCTTCATTAAGCCCTGTTCAAATAGTCTTTAAATATAGTGAGTGATGAGACAAGATGACAGTTATTTATTTACTTAGGTAGGCTATACTCCCAAGGGGAACATTTTAAATCAGGGTTTGGGATCTACAAATGATGTGAGGATATGTTTGAAGAGCTATGGACAGCTTTTATACACATACCACACACACCACACACACACAGGGACAGCTCTGATGCTATCTATAGCACTGTGCTAGCTTTCATCTATTTTAGTTTTCTTACCTTTTTTTATCTCTTTATGCAAGTTATTTATGTTTCCCATACCTATTGGTGACACATCAAAACAACACCAGGAAGTGAACACAGTGTAGATCTCTGTTTCTGACTCACTGATGTCTGTCCTGTTCTTCCACAGGCCTGAGAGATGCTGTCCAGTTTGGCGCCTGTCTGTTTGAAACAGATCTTGCTAACTTCAACTCCAGCCATTCTCAAATATGGTGTGATGTCTGGTACCGTGACACTAATATCTTTCCCACCGGGAATAGCTTCAAAATGTCCAAACAACTTTGAAGAGTCACCGTTTGGAATCAAACACAGTTCCAGTGCCATTGGAAGACCAATTATACCGACTGAGGAAACAGTCAAATCATCCCTTCTACAACCAGTTCGCTGCTCTATCCCATCATAACCTGAGAACTGGATACCTCAGTAAGTAGTATAGGTCAGGGTACAGTACAGATACTCTCTGTAACCGGTATACCCCTGTGCGGTTCATCACAAGATAGAGCAAACTGGGGAAAGGGGCATTTAATGGTCCTGGTCTTCACTTCAAACAACTCTACCCTCTCTATAGTCCTCTCTGTAAGGATGACAAACTATCACAAAATGGATGCTTACTATCCTAACTGTTGCCAAGTTTTAAAATGAATACACTATTGCTGCCACTATGTTCTTTGAAGTAAAAAATACATATTGTAATTTCGTACTATGTTGCTATTCTATTGCCAGTGTTGTTGTTTTGATGCCATTTGTAAGAGGCTCTGATGTGGGTGTCATGATGTCCATTAGTGTTGCACTAGTATTCTAATAGCACTGTAGAAGAAACAGGGGTCTCCAACTCTGGTCCTGGACATCTAGCGGCGGTGCAGGATTTCGTTCCAGCCAGGCAATAACACAGCTGATCCAACATATTGTGGTCCAGAGTCAGACTGAAGACCGTGATGAATTGAGTGTGTTTAGTAGGTATGTTAGTGATGGGTTGGAGCAAATCCCTGCACATCCAGTCACTCTCCAGGGCCGGATTTGGAGAACCTGTTGTAGAAGCATGGTATATTAGCTAACCGCATGATGAACAGAATACACCCACATAACCATAATGTGACAGATGATAAGACTCTTGTCTGGCCTATTAATCTGGGTTTGCTTAGATAAAGTTCCCCACAGCTCGTTAAGCAACTTCCACAGCATCTCTCTCTCTCTCTCTCTCTCTCTCTCTCTCTCTCTCTCTCTCTCTCTCTCTCTCTCTCTCTCTCTCTCTCTCTCTCTCTCTCTCTCTCTCTCTCTCTCTCTCTCTCTCTCTCTCTCTCTCTCTCTCTCTCTCTCTCTCTCTCTCTCTCTCTCTCTCTCTCTCTCTCTCTCTTTCTCTTTTCAAAGTGTATTGGAACACAGCCCTAGGTTTTACATCAGCTAGGTTCAACAAGCCAGCCAGTTAACATTGACACACTCAGTATGAGGGAGGATTACATGAGTAAAGTATTGGAGGCCCAGATCTCTGGAGAGTTCCCTGCCTGGGGTAGACAGACACTGAAAGCTGTATAGAGACTGATACTGAAGAGGCAGTCATCTGGGCCCGTTTCCTAGGAAACTACTTGGTTAGCATCCAGCCTCTACTCCCACAAATCACTGGCTACACAGTGACACATACACACACACACACAACCACACACACACATAGTCTAGCTTGCAGGGCTGCTGTCTCAAGGTGGTTCTGTTTGTGTTCTGGGAAGAATAAACATCACGGTATAAAGCATTAAAAATAACTGTGTATCTCATGTGTCTTGTCTTGTCATGTGTCCAAATCAAAGTATACGAAACGGCGCACGGAGGGCACTTCTCGAATGCGTACTCCGTTTGTACATATTTTGAAGCATGCATCGATGCAAGCTTCAACGGAAAGTATGCAAATAAATATGATGCAACCACGTAAAAAATTACACAACATTTCTTAAAATCAATGGAGGCAATTATTTGAGCTGAAGCGAGAGAAAACACACTCCGACTTCGGAATGAAATGTTGCCTATTCACATCTCATATGTTGCCTGACTAAAATATTTTATCTTGATACGTTAATAAATACATGCTGCGTTAATTTTGGAATGTTTACCTGCCTACAATACCCACTGTAGTGTTCGTAGATCGCAAGCTTATCGTAAGTCAATAGGGCTAACTGGCTAGCTACTACTGTTAGCTAACCAGATAGCTACGAAGAATAGTTAGCTAGCTACCCACAAAGAATTGACATCTACCTTGCATAATATTAGTTTTAGGTCATTTTTTCCTGTTAAACTACCTGGCTAGCTACATTATTACAATTCACATATAGCTAGCTGATAGTTATGAAGTAAAACGTTTGCTTTGTGTATATCTTGTTTCGTCCATTGTTGCTATTGTCCTGGCTGGAAGAAGGTTCAGTGAATGGGGAGGTGAAGCGTGAGGTAAAACAATATGGGGAGTGCGAGTGCTTCGCAAATGTAATGTTTTATGCATTCTCCATACTCTCATCCTCACAAGAACGTACTCAAGAGAACGTGGTCGGAGAATGCACTCGGAGCATGAGAGTGTGGAGCACGTTAGTATGCATATTGAGAAACACGCAGTGTGTTTCTGTCACAGTTTAGTGTTCTAGAGAGGGTGTGTTTCTGTCACGGTTTAGTGTTCTAGAGAGGGTGTGTTTCTGTCACGGTTTAGTGTTCTAGAGACATTGCCAAAGGCAGCAGCTAAGAGAAAGCACAGCGATTGAAACAGACTACATTTGTAAATCTAGAATAGATTCCCCAGGTCAGTGGAGTTCTAAAGTGCTGTACCAATGTTCCACCCTGGTGGAGTTCAAATGGGATAGTTCATTGGTAGTCAAACGGCTGTACATTTTTGTAAGGGTTGATACATTTTTCATAAGGGAAAATGAAGTCTGAAATTTCAAAGTGATAAAAAATAAAAATACACTACAAGTTCTCCTGCAACAGGGTGATCAAATGAAGATCCTATATCTGTCCAGTTTTGGCTTGTTCTGCTTGTTGGGGGATACAACTTTAGATGGATCACGTCTGGTAGAGAGAGTCACTGAATGGGGTTGCAAAATTCCAGGAAGGTTCAATAAATTCCCTGGTTTTCCAAAAATCCTGATTGGAGGATTCCGGATTTCCTGATTCCGGGACATCCTCCAACCAGGATTTTGGGAAAACCAGGGAATTTATTGAAGGTTCCAGGAATTTTAACAGAAAAATTAGACTGATAACAGACATCTAGTTCAGAGGGATTTGACATCAGTTCTATTGAGCACTAGTCTGAAAGATCTGAAAGGTTTGATCCGACCCACAACAACTGATTCCACTAAATCAAGATCTTGGCAATTATTTGATAGTTGAATCAGGTGTGTAAGTGCTAGGCTAGAACGGAACTGTGCACCACCTGGGGATCCCTAAGGAATGTGCACCAACTGGGGATCCCTAAGGAATGTGCACCACCTGGTGATCCCTAAGGAATGTGCACCACCTGGGGATCCCTAAGGAATGTGCACCACCTGGGGATCCCTAAGGAATGTGCACCCCTGGGGATCCCTAAGGAATGTGCACCACCTGGGGATCCCTAAGGAATGTGCACCACCTGGGGATCCCTGTGAAATGTGCACCACCTGGGGATCCCTGTGAAATGTGCACCACCTGGGGATCCCTAAGGAATGTGCACCACCTGGGGATCCCTAAGGAATGTGCACCACCTGGGGATCCCTAAGGAATGTGCACCACCTGGGGATCCCTAAGGAATGTGCACCACCTGGGGATCCCTAAGGAATGTGCACCACCTGGGGATCCCTAAGGAATGTGCACCACCTGGGGATCCCTAAGGAATGTGCACCACCTGGGGATCCCTGTGAAATGTGCACCCCCTGGGGATCCCTAAGGAATGTGCACCACCTGGGGATCCTTAAGGAATGTGCACCACCTGGAGATCACTAAGGAATGTGCACCACCTGGGGATCCCTAAGGAATGGATTGAGAAAGACTATAAATTTAGAACGACGTCCTAGAGTCAGAGTTGTGGAACAGGTGAACTGTCATGAAGGTGATTCTGAATCATTCCTATTATATTCCATCTATTCTATCCTTCACATCTCTCATTATTCCCTGTTCTTTATGCTAAGGCCTTGGGCGGCTGCATCGCTGTCTCTGGAGACTGGTTAAACAACAAAACACACACGCTTCACCTGTTACACACATACATAGAGATGCACACACACATGCACACACAAACAAACAAACACATATAATTTATGCACAGTCACACATAGACGTTTCCAGCATCTTCAGGCAGTTTAGCCTGACGGCTCTGCCACAAAGACAGGGTCAGGAAACAAAGTCAAGATGACGTTGTGAATTATCTCAACCGAGACGAGGACACACTCACTGGTTTAATAATCATAATACACACTCATTATTCTGACAACACACACACTAGATATATCATTGTCTTCCACTTATTCCATTGAAAACACAAACACTTCTTGTCATTCAGGTTCTGCCTAAGGCTGTGTATATGACATATTGTCGTCAGCAAACACAGCACAGATGTGTGTGTTATTTCCAATCTGCCAGAAGTGGACTGACTATTAGAGATACATATGATGGGTCAGTGTCAATGATTGTATTTACTAGCAGGGTCTGTGTGTAAATGAATCATTTACTATTGAGGTTTAACCTGATTATAATAACAAGCATTCACCACCATTCTCTCTCTGCTCTCTCTCTCTCCTCTCTCCTGTCTCTCTCTCTCTCGCTCGCTCTCTCCTCTCTCTCTCTCTCTCTCTCTCTCTCTCTCTCTCTCTCTCTCTCTCTCTCTCTCTCTCTCTCTCTCACACACACTGACACGCATGCAGTGCTGAAGATGTCACCAGCGCCGTTGCATTTCAGGTATCCGTGACTAACGTGACATTACTTCCAACAGCAGGAGACAGACTTAAGAGATTCAGCACAGCACTGCTAAAACAAGCAGAACATTTCATCTGGAAGTAGTATACAGAGCTCTTAAACAGAAATATGTATATGTATGCACAAGCCAATGAGAAACAACAAAGTCTGTTTTCTGTGTGTGAAGGGAACTATAGGGGGTCTGTCTGTGTGATTACAGAGCCATTGTAGTATCAATTATAGTCCCATTATATAAAGTGACACATGTTATCAGGGGTGCAACTTTGGTTTTAGAAGTGGGAGGGGGACATAATTATTATTTTTATTTATTTTTTATCCAGTCGGATAAACACTCCAAACAGCCTAACCGACTGCTCGGAGGTGTCCGCATTGTCCTAAAGCACACCGTTGCCTCGTTTTGTATCACATTCCAATGATAAAACTGGGGGGGGGGGACAAAAATGCAATTTCAGAATGTGAAAGTTGCGCCCCTGCTTGTTATAATGTTGTTGCTTAGTAGTGGCTTGGAAATGATGGTGTGACTGGTCTTGTGTGCGTTGGGAGGATGAGTGTGTAGCGCTGGACTCTTCTCTCCCAAAACAAACAGTTACTGTGGTTGTCGCACGCCTCCCTGTTTCCACCCTGACCGGTTTAACTCCTAGACAGTCACGCGCTTCAGCTGACAGATCAGCCGTCACACGCACGCACACACACACACAAGCATGCACACAAGCATGCACACACGTATGCACGTATTTTAGAACACTGATGGTGATGTTTTTAAAACTAAAAGGGTTACAACATGTGTCTGTCTGTCAAATCCTGCAGTTGATGGCTTGCGACGACCAGTCTGCTGAGTGACACAAATTTGACAGGTCACATAATATCTCTCAGCCAGACAACTAATCACTCTAGAATCTAGACAACTGGAAATCCTGGGCTGCATCTCAATAGACTAAAGTGGCTTCCTCTCCTCTCCTCGTCTCCTCCTCACACAGGCTAGTGAGCTCCTACATCTCAATAGTCTAAAGTGGCTTCCTCTCCTCTCCTCATCTCATCCTCACACAGGCTAGTGAGCTCCTGCATCTCAATAGTCTAAAGTGGCTTCCTCTCCTCTCCTTGTCTCCTCCTCACACAGGCTAGTGAGCTCCTGCATCTCAATAGTCTAAAGTGGCTTCCTCTCCTCTCCTTGTCTCCTCCTCACACAGGCTAGTGAGCTCCTGCATCTCAATAGTCTAAAGTGGCTTCCTCTCCTCTCCTCATCTCATCCTCACACAGGCTAGGTTAAAAGCACAGGAGGTTGGTGGCACCTTAATTGGGGAAGACGGGCTCGTGGTAATGACTGGAGCGGAATCATTGGAATGGTATCAAATACATCAAACACATGGTTTGATGCCATTCCATTTGCTCCGTTCCAGACATTTATTATGAGCCGTCCTCCCCTCAGCAGCCTCCACTGTTGAAAAGCAATATGAAGGATGCATAGAAGTTTGTTTTCACCTTCGGTTCTTGGATGAAAGTCAGGTGAAGGCAAGAATGCAAGGGAGAGAGGAAATCCAGGATATCCACTACTGGATATTTACACTGGCTAAGTCTCTTAGCAACAGTATTATTATATTATTGATTAACTGACTATGACTTTTCAAATCACCCACCAGTGCTATTTGCAGAGTTAGGTCCAAGTAAATGTTGCAATTTGTCAGCCATTCCTGAACCTGCGACCAAAGACAAGCTACATATGGGCAGTACCAAAACAAATGATCTAATGATTCTGTTTCTTTGCAGCCAAATCTGAAGAGCTGGGATGGTTGTCTCCCTTCTGTTGCATGGGTCAGCAACCTGTTTTGTGTGGCGTGCCAATTTACAATTTATCCTACCATTTCTAACGATCTGCGGCCCAGTTATGATTTTCAGATGTGCATTACAACTAATTGTGTCTATTGAATATCTAATTGCCCACAAATGGGTTGTGGTCCTCTGTAGCTCAATTGGTAGAGCATGGCGCTTGTAACGCCAGGGTAGTGGGTTCGATCCCTGGGACAACTCATACGTAAAAATGTTTGCACACATGACTGTAAGTTGCTTTGGATAAAAGTGTCTGCTAAATGGCATATTATTATTATTAAATGGAATAATTCCATAGCTAGCTAAACAGAGGCGCTGTCCATTAGCACCACGGGCTTGATCTTGGAACACAGATTCTCTTGGTGAATGATACAGTGACGTTTAACTACAGGGTGGCCAATCTCATCTTCAATCAGCTTTGCGAATCTTTTATGTTTCCCCACCACAGCGGGGGCACAATCAGTTGTAATAGCGAATATGCTTTTAATATCGACACCTCTCTCCACAAAATTATCTGAGAAGGCTTTTGCTACATCTTCCCCTTTAGTAGTACCATGCATGAGTTTTAGACAAAGCAGCTCCTCACGTACCTGCTCTGGGTCACAGTAACTTGCAACAACTGCCTGATATGGAATGTCATTCACATCCACACTCTCATCAAGAGCTACGCTAAACACAGGTGCATCTTTTAACGCTACAGTTTGCTGATCCTTTACATTTTCAACCATCTTTGGTAAAGTGTCTTTCAACAGTTCTGGCAGAAACAGGCATGTCTTTTATCTTTGAGATGATTGTGTCTTTGTTAGGCTATCCATCAAATAAAGCCTGTGAACTACTGAGGAAAGCCTCCTTGATACATTCCCCATTAAATGGTTTTTCATGTTTAGGAATGCACTGCGCAACTTTGTAGCTCCCATCTGTAGCTTGATTTTTGACTGCATGTAGATATGTAAACACACTGCTCTCTTGATTCCTTCAGCCTTGTACGCCTCATCTGAAGTTTTTCTCATGTCTTGTTTCAAAATGACGCCGTTCACTTGATGTCCGACAAACAACAGTTTTACAACAGAGCGCGTAAACAGACCGGTCCTTCAGTAAAACAAATCCATATTTGTTTGTCCAAGAGGCAATACATGAGCGGACATCTACCTTTTTTTTCTTTGCTGATGACATTTTGCGCCCTGAACTTTTTTAAATAACCAAAAGCAGGCTTGCTAGCTGCTAGCCATGTGAAAACGAATATCTCATCTTCAGTGCTGCCTTGGTTTTGAATTTGGCGGGAGAGGAGAGGCAGGTCGTCTTGCGCTGAACTAATAATATGAAACTCCTGCAAAATCATGACTGCCCATTGGCTAATCAGGATTGACATACATTGGGAACTACAACATTGCAGTGAATACCAATGCAATTTCGAAACCAATGCATGCAATTGCAATTATTTTCTCCAGTTAAAAAAAAATAAAAAAGAACTTGCAAAAATAAGTGAGATAATAAACGACAAGGCCACGAATAATTTTGTATAATCATTTCAATTGAAAAACTTTAAGTTTTGAATCAGGAGTCATTTTGTGTATCAGTTCATAAACCATGTGCCATGGAATCGGTACATCAAAAATCTCCTCCCAACTTTTTTGCAACAGCTGTCAACCTGTATGGCGCAGCTGTCAACCTGTATGGCGCAGCTGTCAACCTGTATGGCGCAGCTGTCAACCTGTATGGCGCAGCTGTCAACCTGTATGGCGCAGCTGTCAACCTGTATGGCGCAGCTGTCAACCTGTATGGCGCAGCTGTCAACCTGTATGGCACAGCTGTCAACCTGTATGGCGCAGCTGTCAACCTGTATGGCACAGCTGTCTACCTGTATGGCACAGCTGTCAATTTTTTGGTCCTTAAATTAAACTGCTGTATTTTCTTTCTTTAGTCGATTTTGGTCTTTAATGCAGGGTCGACAGACAAGTTTCTTACCTTCTCCCCCTTCCACTTGCCTCCTCCCTTTTTGCGGTAATGCTGCAATCAGTTGGTTGTCATTTTGAATAGAGCAGACATTTCCATATATTTTTGTTAACTGCATGTGTGACATAACTCCACCAGTCCTATTTATGATATAATTTACAAAGATTATACAACTTTTAAAAAAACATATAATCATGTTTTTTTTAATCAATTAGTATATTTGAGTTTAACCATAATATTTGTTGTAATATTTGTTCTGTCTTTTCTGGTGGATTAAACTGAAATTGCAACCAGCTCTCTATGGCTTGTTTTAAAATAGCAATATTTTGGACATGATTTCATTTTCAAATATCTGGAAGTGAGAGATTGTAATCTGAATGAAGGGAAAGGGGCCATTCTTGGACACGGGGTGAGCCATTCTTACTAATATGCTAGAGAACGAGTTTGGATTTAAGTATAGTTTTTGTATGACTGAAGCCTTAAGTGAGAGGTCCAATGCTTTAATATTTAATCATTTCTGTCCTCCGAATTCATATTCATTATACAAATAGGCCCGTTTAATTTTGTCTGGCTTGCCGTTCCATATAAAGCGGAATATTTGCTCATATTATTTAAAAAACAAGTCGTTAGGTGTAGGCAGGGCCGTAAGTAAATAGGTAAACTGGGATATGACTAAAGAATTTATCACTGTGATTTTTCCACCAATAGACAGGTGTTGTCCTTTCCATGGTAGCAAGATCTTATCTAATTTGGCTAACTTTCTATTAAAATGTATTGTAGTGAGATCATTTATTTATTTTGGGATATGAATACCGAGTATGTCCACCTCACTGTCGGACCATTTTATTGGTAAACTACACGGTAACGTAAAAGTATTTTTTAGCAATCGAATACGTAATATGGTGCTTACCATAATTAGTCTGTAATCCAAAGAGGTTTGAAAGATTATCTAGATCCTCTATGAGGCTGTGCAGGGATCCAAATTGCAGATTTAAACGAAAACATTAATCGTCAGCATACAATGACACCTTTGTTTTTAAGCCCCGGATTTCCAGCCCCTTGATATTATTGTTGGATCTGATTTTAATAGCTAACATTTCGATGGCCATAATAAATAGATATGCCGATAGTGGACAACCTTGTTTTACTCCTCTTGACAATTTAATACTTTCTGAGAAATAGCTATTATTTACTATTTTACACCTGGGGTTACTATACATAAGTTTAACCCATTGTATAAGATTCTCCAAAATCAAAATAGTTTATATATAAATTCCAGTCGTACTTTATCAAAGGCCTTTTCAAAGTCAGCTATGAATACCAGGCCTGGTTTCACAGATTTGTATAGTGTCTTATATTATCTCCAATGTATCGTCCATGTAAGAAACCTGTCTGATTAGGATTAATAATATCCAACAATACCTTTTTAATTCTATGCGCTATGCATTTTTGGCAGCACAAGACTGAAGTGTGAGGGGTCTCCAGTTTTTCAGGTGGACTGGATCATTATATTTACCACATGGGTCCTGTTTCAGTAATAGTGAAATCAGACCTTCTTGCAGAGTATACACTTTTTCTAAGTGTGGTTAAAACATGTTAATAACATGTTAATCATGTTAAATATTAGCCACTATCAGTATCGACCATCTGTAATAACCACAAATATTTAACTGCCAATTTACTGTTAGTTCCCTTCAGTTGATAGCCTACAGTTCATATCATTCCATTTAATTACATTGTTTTGTTTACCTTCATTTGCTTCCTCTATAAACCCTGTCAAGTATGTGTGATTGTTACTGAGGACCCCTAGTAATAGCTGATCATATTTGATGTAAAGTTGTAGGCTAAATGAATAATTATGGAGCGCAGACCAAGCCGTAACAGTTTGGCGCAATACTTGGCCGTGTCATCACATAGTTTCATGGTCAGTACGGGCAATAGGCCACTGTTGATCTCCATTCTGAACGCATTCTCTATAGGCTACATTCTAATGTTGTGCCAATCAAATTAAAATTAAAATGTACACAGTATTTAAAGGGATCGCTTTAGATAAATGAACAGAAAAACGAATGGAAGAACAATTCCCTGATCCAATTGGTAGGCCACCCAGTGGGTGTGTTTTCTGGGACAGATAGAGGGGTGAATCAGGGACCTTTGCTCTTCAAATATTGATAGTGAGTCAATAACCCTCCAGCCCACCTGAGTCTACCTTTGATGCCTGACATTTCTGACCCAACAACCTGCCACCTCTGACCCAACAACCTGCCACCTCTGACCCAACAACCTGCCACCTCTGACCCAACAACATGCCACCTCTGACCCAACAACCTGCCACCTCTGACCCAACAACCTGTCACCTCTGACCCAACAACCTGCCACCTCTGACCCAACAACCTGTCACCTCTGACCCAACAACATGCCACCTCTGACCCAACAACCTGCCACCTCTGACCCAACAACCTGCCACCTCTGACCCAACAACCTGCCACCTCTGACCCAACAACCTGTCACCTCTGACCCAACAACCTGCCACCTCTGACCCAACAACCTGTCACCTCTGACCCAACAACCTGTCACCTCTGACCCAACAACATGCCACCTCTGACCCAACAACATGCCACCTCTGACCCAACAACCTGTCACCTCTGATCCAACAACCTGTCACCTCTGACCCAACCTCTGACCCAGGCTGGTGTGTGTGCGTGTGTGTGTGTGTGTGTGTGTGTGTGTGTGTGTGTGTGTGTGTGTGTGTGTGTGTGTGTGTGTGTGTGTGTGTGTGTGTGTGTGTGTGTGTGTGTGTGTGTGTGTGTGTGTGTGTGTGTGTGTGTGTGTGTGTGTGCGCATGCGTGCAGTCACAGTCCAGCCCCCAAAACTTAGTCTACTCAATATATTTGTTTCTTTATGGCGCCATCTATCGAATCTCCATTAGAATCACACTTTGCTGCAGTTTTACAATTTCTCCACTAGAGGTCATGTGTGGTTTGGCTATTGAAGAGAGTAGTCAAGCACCAGTATAAGGTCTTCCAGATGGGGGAGAAAAAATGGAGAAGACACTTCCGACTACTATTGAGACATCAGTTCAACAATATCATTGCCTATAGTTATTGCCTATCTCTACAATACATACAACCGTTGACAGGATGCTTTCTCTGTTGTCAGTCCCTAGACCATAATACAGTATGTAGCTACAACTGTTGCCTACACATTATTTTTTCAGCCTCAGTATTGTATTCAGTATTGTATAAAACTCTGTCTGCCTTACGGATTTCTCTGTTGTCACAGACTCAGTGGTGTAAAGTACTTAAGTAAACATACTTTAAAGTACTACTTAAGCAGTTTTTTGGGGTATCTGTACTTTACTTTACAATTTATATTTTGGACAACTTTTAGTTCACTACAATCCTAAAGAAAATAGTGTACTTTTTACTCCATACATTTTCCCTGACACCCAAAAGTACTCGTTACATTTAGAATGCTTAGAAGGACAGGAAAATGGTCCAATTCACGCACTTATCAAGAGAACATCCCTGGTCATCCCTACTGCCTCTGATCTGGCGGACTCACTAAACACAAATGCTTCATTTGTAAATTATGTCTGAGTGTAGTGTGCCCCTGGCTATCCGTAAATAAAAAATACATAAAAAAGACAATTGTGCCATCTGGTTTGCTTAATATAAGGAATTTGAAATTATTTATACTCAGTGGCAACCCGTCATTCAGGGCAGTTTAGCTAAAAATATACACTGCTCAAAAAAATAAAGGGAACACTTAAACAACACAATGTAACTCCAAGTCAATCACACTTCTGTCAAATCAAACTGTCCACTTAGGAAGCAACACTGATTGACAATAAATGTCACATGCTGTTGTGCAAATGGAATAGACAACAGGTGGAAATGATAGGCAATTAGCAAGACACCCCTAATAAAGGACTGGTTTTGCAGGTGGTGACCATAGACCACTTCTCAGTTCCTATGCTTCCTGGCTGATGTTTTGGTCACTTTTGAATGCTGGCGGTGCTTTCACTCTAGTGGTAGCATGAGACGGAGTCTACAACCCACACAAGTGGCTCAGGTAGTGCAGCTCATCCAGGATGGCACATCAATGCGAGCTGTGGCAAGAAGGTTTGCTGTGTCTGTCAGCGTAGTGTCCAGAGCATGGAGGCGCTACCAGGAGACAGGCCAGTACATCAGGAGACGTGGAGGAGGCCGTAGGAGGGCAACAACCCAGCAGCAGGACTGCTACCTCCGCCTTTGTGCAAGGAGGAGCAGGAGGAGCACTGCCAGAGCACTGCAAAATGACCTCCAGCAGGCCACAAATGTGCATGTGTCTGCTCAAATGGTCAGAAACAGACTCCATGAGGGTGGTATGAGGGCCCGACTTCCACAGGTGGGGGTTGTGCTTACAGCCCAACACCGTGCAGGACGTTTGGCATTTGCCAGAGAACACCAAGATTGGCAAATTCGCCACTGGCGCCCTGTGCTCTTCACAGATGAAAGCAGGTTCACATTGAGCACATGTGACAGACGTGACAGAGTCTGGAGACGCCGTGGAGAACGTTCTGCTGCCTGCAACATCCTCCAGCATGACCGGTTTGGCGGTGGGTCAGTCATGGTGTGGGGTGGCATTTCTTTGGGGGGCCGCACAGCCCTCCATGTGCTCGCCAGAGGTAGCCTGACTGCCATTAGGTACCAAGATGAGATCCTCAGACCCCTTGTGAGACCATATGCTGGTGCGGTTGGCCCTGGGTTCCTCCTAATGCAAGACAATGCTAGACCTCATGTGGCTGGAGTGTGTCAGCAGTTCCTGCAAGAGGAAGGCATTGATGCTATGGACTGGCCCGCCCGTTCCCCAGACCTGAATCCAATTGAGCACATCTGGGACATCATGTCTCGCTCCATCCACCAACGCCACGTTGCACCACAGACTGTCCAGGAGTTGGAGGATGCTTTAGTCCAGGTCTGGGAGGAGATCCCTCAGGAGACCATCCGCCACCTCATCAGGAGCATGCCCAGGCGTTGTAGGGAGGTCATACAGGCATGTGGAGGCCACACACACTACTGAGCCTCATTTTGACTTGTTTTAAGGACATTACATCAAAGTTGGATCAGCCTGTAGTGTGGTTTTCCACTTTAATGTTGAGGGTGACTCCAAATCCAGACCTCCATGGGTTGATACATTTGATTTCCATTGATCATTTTTGTGTGATTTTGTTGTCAGCACATTCAACTATGTAAAGACAAAAGTATTTAATGAGATTATTTCATTCATTCAGATCTAGGATGTGTTATTTTAGTGTTCCCTTAATTTTTTTGAGCAGTGTATATAATATATATATATATATATATTTGTTTTTTTTTGTTGCCTGTCTTGTATGTTATTTTGGCATTTATATGTGTCACATGTCAGTTCGCAAACAATGTAAAAAAAAAATATTATTGAGTTAATAAAGCCCCATACAAACATGGTCTCTTTTTTGCTTTCTTGAGTAAGGCAGCTCCAAAATGCAGGTGTTTCAGCCTAGCTCAGTGCTTTCTGTGGTGGAGTGGCAGCCAGCGGAAAATACAGAACATAGGCGTTGGCAATCTTCTCTAGTTGCGCCGTGATTGGCTCAGTGTTCTGTCACTCATGGGGACACTACGTCACCGCAGAATCTACAGGGAGAGCTAGGCAGTTCAAGCCCCCTTGAGTGCTGCCACATATTTACATTAGAAGTGCCCATCCAAGAAGGCTCAAGGTCATTGGCCACAGATAAAATGATGTCAAATCACGTTATATCTACCGTAGCTTTGATTGGACTGATCATGTCAACAACATACTTTCACAATCTTAGCTAGCGAGCTAGACAAGCAGTCATCCTCATGAATCATGTCGACAATCTACTGGCAAATACTTTTCAATCCTTGTCATATGAAGATAAATTATAGATAAAACGTATCGGTGGACATAAACATTACACAACAAGTTGGAAATCGCAAATTCAACAATGAGTGGTTTGGAAGGAATCAGTGGCTAACTGCAAGCATTGCAAAGCAATCACTATTTTGCTTCACCTGCCTCCTATTCGGTGGAGAGGGTGTGTGGTCCAAGTCTGGGTTTAAGGGTCTCTTAACCAAGCTTAAAAGGATAAACATTCATACACAACACCATGGGCCAGAAAGGGTTGAATACATTGGCCATGCTGTCAATCCAGCATGACTTCTGCCGCGTTCAAAACAACTGGAAACTTGGAACTGCGAAATTTCAGACTTCAGTGAGTTCAACACAACTGGGAACTTGGGAAAAAATGAGCTTAGACTGGGAAAATACGTTTTGAACTCAGGCCTCTTTCTAGACCTCCGACCTGAAGATCACTGACTTCATGATTCAACCTTGTTTTTTTCAGAGTTCCCAGTTGTCTTGAAAGCACCATAAATCCAGAGAATGGCGGACTTTGATGACAAAAGTTGCCCACAAGATGGACCGCAGCGCCACCTTCCTGTTCAAGTGAGCACAGCACAAAAACGGTGAGTCCAAAAATGTCTTGTATGCTTCTGCATAAATGATGTAATATGCCAGGTGGATATGTATACTGCAGCTAATAAAGTAATACTAGGTGTATGTTGTGTAGTAAGCTGTTAGTAGCCTAATAATTTGGTCCCTTTCCCCCTCATAACTTAGCCTACTGTTCTGACTTGGTGGTGCACATGTAGCCTATAGCTTGTTTTAGAGAAATGTCATCATTGAATATTGTGAGCTTTCATTGTCTGCTTATATGCCCCCTTTATTTATCCTACAGTTCTGACTTAGTGTACCCGGAGAATACTGTACATTTCAAAAGTGCTGAACAAATAGTTATATTGACTCTGTCAGTCTTAGCTCGCTCATTAATGTCTTAATCAATATTACAGATTGCCTCTTATCCGTTCATTGTTCCCTTATGCCATAGTTTGTTCATCTCAATTGTTATAAGCATATTGTCTATTATATAGGTCTATCTCATTAGTATCTCATCATTTTAGGCAATGTTGGAATGATTTCATTGTTTTGCTTACTTTGTGTATTACAATTAGCTCATGTGCTTTTCTTCACGAGGAGAGGATACTATATAATGTTGTTGGGTCTGTAACCATGTTTGCCAGTGACAGTGTCTTCCCATTCAACAAAAAGTTCAGGAATAGACCCATGTAATTCCAGTTGATAGTGCGAGGGTTGATTTGTTTGCGCAATGCGCTGTCTGTGCGTTGGTATATTATATAAAAGTGGATCCTCATGATTGTATTTTCCTTCCTTTTAGACCACGTAGGCCTAATAAAAGTCTTCAAATGGTTGGATAACCTCTCTCTCTCTCTCTCTCTCTCTCTCTCTCTCTCTCTCTCTCTCTCTCTCTCTCTCTCTCTCTCTCTCTCTCTCTCTGTCTCTCTGTCTCTCTGTCTCTCTGTCTCTCTCTCTCTCTCTCTCTCTCTCTCTCTCTCTCTCTCTCTCTCTCTCTCTCTCTCTCTGTCTCTCTCTCTCTCTCTCTCTCTCTCTCTCTCTCTCTCTCTCTCTCTCTCTCTCTCTCTCTCTCTCTCTCTCTCTCTCTCTCTCTCTCTCTCTCTCTCTCTCTCTCCTCATCCCCTTCTCTCTCTCTCTCTCTCTCTCTCTCTCTCTCTCTCTCTCTCTGTCTCTCTCTCTCTCTCTCTCTCTCTGTCTCGCTCTCGCTCTCGCTCTCGCTCTCGCTCTCGCTCTCGCTCTCTCTGTCTCTCTCTCTCTCTCTCTCTCTCTCTCTCTCTCTCTCTCTCTCTCTCTCTCGCTCTCGTCTCTCTCGCTCTCGCTCTCTCTCTCTCTCTCTCTCTCTCTCTCTCTCTCTCTCTCTCTCTCTCTCTCTCTCTCTCTCTCTCTCTTCCTCATCCCCTTCTCTCTCTCTCTCTCTCTCTCTCTCTCTCTCTCTCTCTCTCTCTACTCTCTCTCTCTCTCTCTCTCTCTCTCTCTCTCTCTCTCTCTCTGTGTTGTGACTTAAAGAAAAGTAAAGTTAAGGCCTCAACATCTTGCTGAATTTATCTGAACTAACATCTATCGGAATTTCTGTCGGTGTCCATTTTGAAAGTGCTGAATTAAGGCCTACCTCGTCGCAGCTCGTTTGTTTGCACTAGCTTATACTTAGAGCTACGTGTTAATGATAGAAGAATATAGATTATGAATTTACCGAACATAAATGTAATAATGTTTGTGTATGGTTAAAAAGTCAAAACTATTTTGGCCTTCGTTGTTGAAGGAGAATGCGGTTCTTATCGACTTACACAAATCCAGGAGTCAGTAGAAACCATATTGTTTAAGCAAGTCAGTGTTTAAAAGTCAGTAAATTGGGCTGAATTAACTGTTTCGCTGCCAGACAAGTCTCCGCTGATAGCCAGGTGTAGCGGTGGTAAGGATTCACTCCATGGTGCTGAAAAGAAAGCTCTGCTGTTGGTACGGCTTTATGTAGGCAGTAACAGTTTGTGGGCACCGTTTGTCACCATTATAGTGCAATTAATGTATTGTTTAGTGTTATGTTGTGTTGTGCGTGTAGTGGCTTTGCTGGCATACATATTTTTTTAAAAGTTGAGTTTGCTCCATTGTTTAGAATTTTACTTTTACTTTGCGTATACAGTGCATTCGGAAAGTATTCAGACCCCTTCCCTTTTTCCACAATTTGTTATGTTACAGCCTTATTCAAAACTTAATTAAATAAAAACAATTCCTCATCAATCTACACACAATACCCCATAATGACAAAGCGAAAACAGGTTTTTAGAAATGTTTGCAAATGTATTAAATATAAAAAACAGAAATACCTTATTTACATAAGTATTCAGACCCTTTGCTATTAGACTCGAAATTGAGCTCAGGTGCATCCTGTTTCCATTGATCATCTTTGAGATGTTTCTACAACTTGATTGGAGTCCACCTGTGCTAAATTAAATTAAATGGACATGATTTGGAAAGGCACACACCTGTCTATATAAGGTCCCACAGTTGACAGTGAATGTCAGAGCAAAAACCAAGCCATGAGCAACTGGAACCTGGACTTCCTGACAGGCCTCCCCTAGGTGGTAAGAGTAGGTAACAACACATCTGCCACGCTGATCCTCAACATGGGGGCCACTCAGGGGTGCATGCTCAGTCCCCTCCTGTACTCCCTGTTCACCCATGACTGCATGGCCAGGCACGACTCCAACACCATCATTAAGTTTACCAACGACACAACAGTGGTAGGCCTGATCACCGACAACGATGAGACAGCCTATAGGGAGGAGGTCAGAGACCTGGCCGTGTGGTGCCAGGATAACTACCTTTCCCTCAACGTGATCAAGACAAAGGAGATGATTGTGGACTACAGGAAAAAGAAGAGGACCGAGCATGCCCCCATTCTCATCGATGGGGCTGTAGTGGAGCAGGTTGAGAGCTTCAAGTTCCTTGGTGTCCACATCACCAACAAACTATTATGGTCCAAACACACCAAGACAGTCGTGAAGAGGGCATGACAAAGCCTATTCCCCCTCAGGAGACTGAAAAGATTTGTCATGGGTCCTCAGATCCTCAAAAAGTTCTACAGCTGTACCATCGAGAGCATCCTGACTGCTTGCATCACTGCTTGGTATGGCAACTGCTCGGCCTCCGACTGCTCGGCCTCCAGCCACCCTAGTCATAGACTGTTCTTTCTGCTACCGCACGGCAAGCGGTACCGGAGCACTAAGTCTAGGTCCAAAAGGCTTCTTAACAGCTCCTACCCCCAAGCCATAAGACTCCTGAACAGCTAATCAAATGGCTCCCCGGACTATTTGCATTGTAAACCCCCCTCACTTTTACGTTGCTGCTACTCTCTGTTTATTATTTGTGCATTGTCACTTTAACTCTACCGACATGTACATACTACCTTAATGTGCGGGGACACCGGTTAGTCAAGGTAATTGACTCTGTACCGGTACCCCCTGTATATAGCCTCGCTACTGTTATTTACTGCTGCTCTATTTTTTTGTTATCTATGTTTTTACTTAACACTTATTTTTCTTAAAACTGCATTGTTGGTTAAGTGCTTGTAAGTAAGCATGTCACTGTAAGGTCTATACCTGTTGTATTCAGCGCATGTGACAAATAAGATTTGATTTGATTTGAGGTTGAAGGAATTGTCCGTAGAGCTCTGAGACAGGATTGTGTCGAGGCACAGATCTGGCAAAGGGTACCAAAAAAATTCTGCAGCATTGAATGTCCCCAAGAACACAGTGGCCTCCATCATTCTTAAATGGTAGAAGTTTGGAACCACCAAGACTCTTCCTAGAGCTGGCCGCCCGGCCAAACTGAGCAATCGGGGGAGAAGGGCCTTGGTCAGGGAGGTAACCAAGAACCCGATGGTCACTCTGATAGAGCTCCAGAGTTCCTCTGTGAAGATGGGAGAACCTTCCAGAAGGACAACCATCTCTGCAGCACTCCACCAATCAGGCCTTTATGGTAGAGTGGCCAGACAGAAGCCACTCCTCAGTAAAAGGCACATGACAGCCTGCTTGGAGTTTTCCAAAAGGCACCTAAAGACTCTCAGACCATGAGAAACAAGATTCTCTGGTCTGGTGAAACCAAGATTGAACTCTTTGGCCTGAATGCCAAGTGTCACGTCTGGAGGAAACCTGGCACCATCCCTACGGTGAAGCATGGTGGTGGCAGCATCATGCTGTGGGGATGTTTTTAAGCGGCAGGGACTGGGAGACTAGTCAGGATCGAGGGAAAGATGAACTGAGCAAAGTACAGAGAGATCCTTGATGAAAACCTGCTCCAGAGCGCTCAGGACCTCAGACTGGGGCCAAGGTTCACCTTCCAACAGGACAACGACCCTAAGCACACAGCCAAGGCAACGCAGGAGTGGCTTTGGGACAAGTCTCTGAATTTCCTTGAGTGGCCTAGCCAGAGCCCGGACTTGAACCCGATCTAACATCTCTGGAGAGAACTGAAAATAGCTGTGCAGCGATGCTCCCTATCCAACCTGACAGAGCTTGAGAGGATCTGCAGAGAAGAATGGGAGAAACTCCCCAAATACAGGTGTGCCAAGCTTGTAGCGTCATACCCAAGAAGACTCGAGGATGTAATCGCTGCCAAAGGGGCTTCAACAAAGTACAGAGTAAAGGGTCTGAATACTTATGTAAATTTGATATTTCCGGGGTTTTGTTTTTATACATTTGCAAAAATTTCTAAAAAACTGTTTTTGCTTTGTCATTATGGGGTATTGTGTGTAGATTGATGAGGAAAAATAACTATTTAATCCATTTTAGAATAAGGCTGTAACGTAACAAAATGTGGAAAAAGTCCAGCGGTCTGAATACTTTCCGAATATACTGTATTTTAGCAATTACATTTACGTTTGATACTTAAGTATATTTAAAACCAAATACTTTTACTCAAGTAGTATTTTTCTGGGTGACTTTCACTTTTACTTGAGTCATTTTCTATTAAGGCATCTTTACTTTTACTCAAGTATGACAATTGGGTACTTTTTCCACCACTACATATAGTACAGTATGCAAATTAGGTTTCATTGAATCAGGTTACATGACATAGTACAGTATGCCCATTAGGGTTAATTGAATCAGGTTACATGACATAGTACAGTATGCCCATTAGGGTTCATTGAATCAGGTTACATGACATAGTATAGTATGCCCATTAGGGTTCATTGAATCAGGTTACATGACATAGTACAGTATGCCCATTAGGGTTGATTTACAGTTTCTGCACATAAGAAGTCATGGTCAGTGTGCTCAAATACAAGATATCATCAGCATATTGAGTTGTAACCTACACTCAGGTCTCCTTTGCAAGTACGTCTTGGAGGGGTTACCTAGCTACGGGGATTCATAGCCCTAGACCACAGTATGTAGAACAGTAACCTGTATACTGTCTCTTCTCCCAGCCTCTGTGTTGTATTCACCCTGGTAAAGTTTTGAGTGGTCTGTAGTAAAGCCCTCACTGCCTGGCCAGATGACATCTGTGTGGCAGAGCTGCTGCAGGATTACATTACTATAATTATGGGAGGGATTTCACATTGAGCCAGCTAGGACTAATGGACCCACCCTACTACTCACTATGATTAATTTAGTTATGAGAGGGAGAGAGAGGGGGAGGAGGGAGGGAGGGTATGTTACCATAAGTATGTATGTATTCCTGCTACCAGTCACTTTTCAGCCCTGTTTACGTGTACCTATATGTCCTTCTACCAGTCACTTTTCAGCCCTGTTTACGTGTACCTATATGTCCTTCTACCAGTCACTTTTGATGTATTCATAGGTTGCACCTCCGTCACTCGGTCCCGTCATGCCATTGTTATGAACGTTCTCAAGACTCCCTCTGCCGGTGCCACCATTGTGGTGCCCAAAAGTCTTGATAAGCCCAGTCATTCTGGACGGAGGCTAACGACTGTTTAGTCTAAATTGCACTAGCTATAGTGTCCTGGAAATACGATGGCCTTGGTGGATGACCTGAACCAACTAGCTGACTGGTCAGAACAAAACAAGAGGAATCTCAACCCAACAAAGTGTAAAGTCACGTACAACTGTTTCAGCCTTAGTCCTGATCCACCTACGCCATTATCCATCTCCGGCCACACACTTGACATTCCAAGCCAACCTAAAATGGGACACACACATCTCCGACATTACCACCAAAGGGAACTGAAGGCTCTTCATGAAGGTTTTCATACTAATCATTTGCCTCCTTTTGAAATGTCATTGTATTTCCAAGCCACATCAAAACAATATTCACCACGAAACCTGCAACCCATGGATAAACCCACCTCAACCACTCCAGTACCCCTGCACATTGAATAAGGTACTGACACTGACCTGTATATACTTGCATTCTCCTGTTTATGTATATAACTCTCATCATAGTTTTTATTTGGACTTAAATATTATATTATATTATCATCTATATTATTATTATCACTGCACTGTAGTAAAGAGCTCTCAAGGTAAGAATTTCATTGTACTGTTTAACACCTGTTGTATCCGGTGCATGTGGCGAATAAATTTTGAAACTTGAATGGGAGGGAGGGAGAGAGGGAGAGAGGGAGAGAGGGAGAGAGGGAGAGAGGGAGAGAGGGAGAGAGAGAGAGAGAGAGAGAGAGAGAGAGAGAGGGAGAGAGGGAGAGAGGGAGAGAGGGAGAGAGGGAGAGAGGGAGAGAGGGAGAGAGGGAGAGAGGGAGAGAGGGAGAGAGAGACAGAGAGACAGAGAGACAGAGAGACAGAGAGACAGAGAGACAGAGAGACAGAGAGACAGAGAGACAGAGAGACAGAGAGACAGAGAGACAGAGAGACAGAGAGACAGAGAGACAGAGACTCACATAAAATTGAATCAGAGTCCCAGACTGGAAACAGACAACATGGTGTAGCATCACATAAAATACAATACAGACACAAATATATAGGTCAGAGTGACAGATGACAGGGATATTTTGATTAACAGCATTATTACCAGATGTCTGCTCAATACGGGGCCATTAGTGTGTGTGTGTGTACTGAGAGACAGAGTTTTTGTGTCCATTTGTTATCTTTGCTGTAGACTCTTTGATGTGTGGCCCAGTGAGACATATCTGCATTGAAGCATCCTCCTTCCTTCCTCTTTCACAATCAATACCTGACCAAATAATTAATGATTCAGTCGTCATGAAGCAAACCACAGTCCGTTTTATATTGGGGATAAGCGTCATACTTTTTTAATTGTAATATTACAAAGTAGCAAAGAGGAGGAAAATAAAGAAATTGTGATCATAATTTTCACACTGTGATGTGAAGGGCAGTGACAAGCCAGGGCCGGCTCTAGCCTATTGAAGGGCAGTGACAAGCCAGGGCTGGCTCTAGCCTATTGAAGGGCAGTGACAAGCCAGG
The DNA here is from genome assembly GCF_020615455.1 of Coregonus clupeaformis. Taxonomy (NCBI): domain Eukaryota; kingdom Metazoa; phylum Chordata; class Actinopteri; order Salmoniformes; family Salmonidae; genus Coregonus; species Coregonus clupeaformis. The sequence continues at coordinate 126,300 of NW_025534792.1, forward strand.
GCTGGCTCTAGCCTATTGAAGGGCAGTGACAAGCCAGGGCTGGCTCTAGCCTAATGAAGGGCAGTGACAAGCCAGGGCTGGCTCTAGCCTATTGAAGGGCAGTGACAAGCCAGGGCCGGCTCTAGCCGAGATTTGTTTGCCATGAGTTATGCCATGTTAATAATATCTGAGTGAGAGTGACTAACAAAATCAATGGGGCCCCCTGGAGGACACGGCCCCTGGGCATATGCCCTGTGTGCCTCTTGCCCTGCGTGCCTGGTCTGTTTTCAGCCATTATTACTACAAGTTCAGATAGATTTTTGTGGGTGGGGGGGTTAGGGACTGCTTATGCCTGGAGCCGGTCCTGGTACACAGTAAGACTCCACTTTAGCAAACAGGCCACTCATACTGTGAACAGAAGCAGAGATACAGAATTCTGCAGTGTGTTCAAATACATGACGCAACGTCAAATATGAGCGGCAAGTAGCCTAGCGGTTAAGAGCGTTGGTAAGCACCCACCTAATTATTTAGTATTCATATATTAAATATCAGTTAGAACATTTAAATGTCAAGTTCTCACTCATTTCTCTAAATAATGTTGATTTGACCAAATGTATTACTTTTCCAGGGAGAATTTGTCATTTGCCATGAATGAGGCTATAGTGAAGCCGATGTTATGTGAAGGTCAGATAGTCTGTGGTTGACATTAGCACAGCGGTGGCCTTTGGAGAAGAAAGAAGTCTTTCATTTCTTTATTCACCCCCTTTTTTTTTCTACCCCTTCAGGTCCTTAAGAGAAAAATATGCCAAAAGAGAATTCCCAAAAGTGGCCTCTTTTGGTGGTGTAGAGTTTTACAGTATGCAGGTATAGGATCCGATGGGCCGGTGGGGTGGTTCCAGGGGAGGGTGGGGGGTGGGTCCAGGGGAGGGTGGGGGGTGGGTCCAGGGGAGGGTGGGGGTGGGTCCAGGGGAGGGTGGGGGGTGGGTCCAGGGGAGGGTGGGGGTGGGTCCAGGGGAGGGTGGGGGTGGTGTACACCTGAAGTCTGTTTATGTCTCTCAGGGCAGTGGTAAGAGAAGGTTGAAGTAGTTGACAGTTGGAGGCGGGATTATGGATAACTTCTACGCAGAGGTTACACATGATAGGTAAGGTTTCAGGAAATATGGAAGAGGAACTCTACCAAATTAGAGAGGTTTTGTGATTTTCTATTCGTTTTGATTTATAT
>NW_025534792.1:132500-151613 GCF_020615455.1 Coregonus clupeaformis
CTGTTCTCTCTGCTACTGCACGACAAGCGGTACCAGAGCGCCAAGTCTAAGTCCAAAAGGCTCCTTAACAGCTTCTACCCCAAAGCCATAAGACTGCTGAACAATTAATCAAATGGCCAACCAGACGGCTCAAGTGTAAATTACCTTTAAATCGGCTCAAGTGTAAATTACCTTTAAATGTCAAGTGCAATATGGTTGTTGACAACGCACCTTCGATTGAATCCAGGCCCATGTCTCTAACCAGTGACTTGGACTGTAACCTGAAACACCATGACATGAGTGCATTTCGGGCTATATAAATACAATTTGATTGATTGATGTTGTGGTTGATGTTTGTATGTAGAGGACAGTGAGCTGATTTAGGAGAGTTGAGTGTACATTACCTCATGGGGTCCTTGAGCTGTTCTGGAGTTAGCTATAGTACAGTAATACTACAAGCCTGTATGACACACTGTTTACATCACATGACTTCTGATCATTAACCTCTCTCGCCCTGTAATACACACACGCATGACTGAACACACGCACACACACGCACACACAAACACGCATGCACACACGCACGCACAGTAAGCGCTTGGCTAATCTGGGTCATTGCACTCCCCTCTGAGTTTTAAATGTGTGTGGATTAATCTAATGTAACATGGAGCTTTCTCCTTTCACAGGAGAGCAAATAATGCCTACATCCCTGTGTGTGTGTGGGGGTGTGTGTTTGTGTGTATGTGTGTATGTGTGTGTGTGTGTGTGTGTGTGTGTGTGTGTGTGTGTGTGTGTGTGTCAGTGTGGGTGTGTGTTTGTGTGTGTGTGCACCACTGTGGCACTGCACTCCATTTGGAACCCCCATAGGGACCCATAGGAGAAGGTCAAGGAAGGTCAGGGCATCTGTTATGTTGTTTGCAGTATTTCTCTATCATGTCTGCCATCATACTGTCAACACACTTACTGTGGACAGCACCTGGGAGGAACATACAGGCATGCGTACCAAATGGCACCCTATTAGGGACGCACATAAAGGTTACATGTATATACAGTACCAGTCAAAAGTTTGGACACACCTACTCATTCAAGGGTTTTTCTTTATTTTTGAAGACATCAAAACTATGAAATAACACATATGGAATCATGTAGTAACCAAAAAAGTGTTAAACAAATCAAAATATATTTTATATTTGAGATTCTTCAAAGTAGCCACCCTTTGCCTTGATGACAGCTTTGCACACTCTTGGCATTCTCTCAACCAGCATCACCTGGAATGCTTTTCCAACAGTCTTGAAGGAGTTCCCACATATGCTGAGCACTTGTTGGCTGCTTTTCCTTCACTCTGCGGTCCAACTCATCCCAAACCATCTCAGTTGGGTTGAGGTCGGGTGATTGTGGAGGCCAGGTCATCTGATGCAGCACTCTCTTTCTTGGTCAAATAGCCCTTACACAGCCTGGAGGTGTGTTGGGTCATTGTCCTTTTGAAAAACAAACGATAGTCCCACTAAGCGCAAACCAGATGGGATGGCGTATCGCTGCAGAATGCTGTGGTAGCGATGCTGGTTAAGTGTGCCTTGAATTCTAAATAAATCACAGACAGTGTCACCAGCAAAGCACACCACACCATCACACCTCCTCCTCCATGCTTCACAGTGGAACCCACACATGCAGAGATCATCCGTTCACCTACTCTGCGTCTCACAAAGACACGGCGGTTGGAACCAAAAATCTCAAATTTGGACTTATCAGACCAAAGGACAGATTTCCACCGGTCTAATGTCCATTGCTCGTGTTTCTTGGCTGTCCTGACTTGCCCTCATGGGCTGAGGATCAAAGATGCCGGCTAGGCAAAGGTTTGAACACCCCCTCTCCTGGGGTCCAGTTTTATAACCTGTCGTAAATACCATGCAGACTTTCTCTTCCTTGCCATGAAGTATTAGGAGAAAGGACCCCTTAAATAACACAGAGATTCTTCCCGCCAAATCTACAACATCCAAAAGTGGATAATGAAACAATATCTCTACCACAAAGAATGTGGGAAATGGTCGGTGGGGACTTAAAGAACAATTATGTTGAATTCGTTACTATGTTGTGATGTCATTAAAGACGGTGGAACAACATAACTGTATCTCTGGGGGTGTACACTTTCCAGTTATGAGGTTTGCATCTAATTGTTGTATAAAACGAATGATTAAGTATAATAATACTTTTGTGAAGATAACAATGTGATTTTAGCATTCTAGATGAGATGATTGTTTCTATATTGATTTGTTCTCAGTCAGTGGCCACTCCCAGATGAGCACAAATATGGTGAAACGCCCCCTTTTCTACTCAAGTATAAAACCCCTCGTGACGAAATTCACTTCAGACCAAGCAGATTACGGTATAAGCCGGATGTTGCAAATGGTTGAATTTCTACCAGAACAGGAAGCGTGAAGCTGAAGCTACATGGCTTAAAATGGTTAGACCAGGAAGCCCCACGGCTTAAAATGGTTGACACTCTACAGACCAGCCGACATGCAGCGCGAGCTGAATATGGCAAAATGGTGAAACTCTGAAACTTTTAACCTCTACACAATGTGAAGAAGAAGACAATGCACTAGACCTTATCATCTCAGTCTGCAGCTGGCATGTATAGTCATCTAGAGAACTTTCACTAAAGGCACAAGTTGGGAAGGACAATCCCTCTCAGACAACCGTTGGTACATCTGAAGTATCTATTCAAACAGATCAACTCTACGAACTACAGGGTACGCTGAAGTATCCATTCTAACCACCACTACGACCAGAAACTCTACCAAGGACATTGGGATCTCTGGTGGGCAAACTAGAGTCCTACATCATCAACTCAACTATCGAGGACAGCTACACATAAATACATGTTGCATTTCTAATCCGAATGAGCGGTTAGTGGGGTTTTAAGCATTTGTATTTCTGTGAGCGTAGTTTACAAAGTAACAACGATAGTTTGAATCTCTGTCTCTCCCTTCCAAGCATTCATGCTATTGTTAGTCCAGTCCACTAGGGACCTGTTTTCATTGTATTACGTTAGTAATCAATAACCTATGTGGGTGTGTGTGTGTGTGTGTGTGTGTTTGTTTGAATTGTGTTATTATTTAGTTAGTTAGTAAATAAATAATTAAGCCAATTTGTGTATTGCTGATTCATCAATAAGATAGAAAATAGTAAAAAATAAAGAAAAACCCTGGAATGAGTAGGTGTGTCCAAACTTTTGATTGGTACTGTATGTAGCGTGACCATTGGGGTGTTTGTTTGTGTGGGAGGAGGCTACGGGGTGTTATTAGTGTCAACCTGAAACTTTGAGTGGGATGTTGTTATTTTCAAGTGAATCAATGAAGATAGAGTTAATCATCCATGTTGATATTCTCTGTTACCTCGTGTACTGTTATTAAGATTAAAGTTTGTTGAAATACCAGCAAGGTCATGTACTTTTTCATACTTTTTCATTTTCCGTCCTCTCATCTGCACCCATGTTGTGTGCGCGTGTATGTGTGTGTGTGCATCTGTGCCACACACTCACACACAGGCACGCACAGATGCAAACGCACACACACACACAAACACACACACACAGGCACAGACATACACACACACAGGCACGCACTGATGCAAACGCACACACACACACAAACACACACACACACAGGCACACACACAGGCACACACTGATGCAAACGCACACCCACACACAAACACACACACACAGGCACGCATAGATGCAAATACACACCCACACACAGCATGGTAGGACAGGTACTTTGTGGTACAGTGAATGTTAAGCCCAGACGAGACCAGTATTGAGCAGCCAAGTACCTAAATTATGCCCACAATGCCACTCTCATTCCACAAAGAGCCCAACCAAGACTAATCTACTGGCTCAGTTGGTAGAGCATAGTGCTTGCAATGCCAGGATTGTGGGTTCAATTCCCGGGGCTGCCAATATGGAAAATGTATGCACACATGACTGTAAATCGCTTTGGATTAAATTGTTTTTTTTCCCTCATCAATCTACACACAATACCCCATAATGACAAAACAAAAACAGGTTTTTCAATTTTTTTGCAAATGTATAACAAATAAAAAACAGAAATATCACAATTACATAATTATTCAGACCCTTTACTCAGTACTTTGTTGAAGCACCTTTAGCAGCAATTACAGCCTCGAGTCTTCTTGGGTATGACACTACAATCTTGGTACACCTGTATTTGGGGAGTTTCTCCCATTCTTCTCTGCAGATCCTCTCAAGCTCTGTCAGGTTGGATGGGGAGTGTTGCTGCACAGCTATTTTCAGGCCTCTCCAGAGATATTAGATCGGGTTCAAGTCCGGGCTCTGGCTGGGCCACTCAAAGATATTCAGCGACTTGTCCCGAACCTCTCCTGCGTTATCTTGGCTGTGTGCTTAGCGTCATTGTCCTGTTTGAAGGTGAACCTTTGCCCCAGTCTGAGGTTCTGAGCGCTCTGGAGCAGGTTTTAATCAAGGATCTCTCTGTACTTTGCTCCGTTCATCTTTTCCTCGATCCTGACTAGTCTCCCAGTTTCTGCCACTGAAAAACATCCCCACAGCATGATGCTGCCACCACCATGCTTCACCATAGGGATGGTGCCAGGTTTCCTCCAGACGTGACGCTTGGCATTCAGGCCAAAGAGTTCAATCATGGTTTCATCAGACCATAGAATCTTGTTTCTCATAGACGGAGAGTCCTGTAGGTGCCTTTTGGCAAACTGTAAGCGGGCTGTCATGTGCCATTTGCTGTAGAGTGGATTCCGTCTGGCCACTCTACCATAAAGGCCTGATTGCTGGAGTGCTGCAGAAATGGTTGTCCTTCTGGAATGTTCTTCCATCTCTACAGAGGAACTCAGGAGCTCTGTCAGAGTGACATTTACATTTACATTTTAGTCATTTAGCAGAAGCTCTTATCCAAAGCGACTTACAGTTAGTGAGTGCATACATTTTTCATACTAGCCCCCCGTGGGAAACAATCCCACAACCCTGGCGTTGCAAGCGCATGCTCTACCAACTGAGCTACAGGGGATCTCGGGTTCTTGGTCACCTCCCTGACCAAGGCCCTTCTCCCCCGATTGCTCGGTTTGGCCGGGCGGCCAGCTCTAAGAAGAGTCTTGGTGGTTCCAAACTTCTTCCGTTTAAGAATGATGGAGGCCACTGTGTTCTTGGGGACCTTCAATGCTGCAGAAATGTTTTGGTAACCTTCCCCAGATCTGTGCCTCGACACATTCCTGTTTCGGAGCTCTACGGACAATTCCTTTAACCTCATGGCTTGGTTTTTGCTCTGACATGCACTGTCAACTGTGGGACCGAATATAAACAGGTGTGTGCCTTTCCAAATCATGTCCAATCAATTGAATTTACCACAAGTTGTAGAAACATCTCAAGGATGATCAATGGGAACAGGATGCACCTGAGCTCCATTTCGAGTCTCATAGCAAAGGGTCTGAACACTTCTGTAAATAAGGTATTTCTGTTTTTTGTTTTTTAATACATTTGCAAAAATCTCTAAAAACCTGTTTTTGCTTTGTCATTATGGGGTATTGTGTGTAGATTGATTAGTTTTTTTTTTTTTTTCTTCCAATTTAGAATAAGTCTGTAACGTAACAACATGTGGAAAATGTCAAGGGGTCTGAATACTTTTTTTAAATGTTATTTATTTAGTATTTAATTTTTTTATTATTATTATTATTTTAATTTTTTTTAGGGGGTAGATCAGCTTAATATTGCAGATAGATTGTAACTTCCATCAATGTAATTGTCTGCATCACTTCCAATCCCCCATGTATTTATATATATATATATATATAGATATACATATACATATACATATACATATATACACACATACATACATACACACACATACACATATACATGCATACACTTACATATCCTTTAATCCTTAAAATTATATTCCCCTTTATTACTTTCCAACCCCACCACCCTTTCCCTAATTGGAGTAAACTAGTGAACAACAATGCTTAGGCCTCTACTTCCAGCTTATTCTTACTATATACATTTTATCGACACAGTCAATTTTACAATAATTATATTTTGTTTGTTTTTTCTCCTGAACTTCTACTCTCAACCTCTCCGATCATTTTCATGATATCCATCCGGTATGCCATATCTTTCTAACTGTGCTCTTTCACAAAAGCTCCCAACCTACAACCTATATACTTATTATGGACACAGTATGCTTACATTATTAGTTATCTTGTTATTAGTTGATGTTAGTTGTTATTAGTCCCATCCTACCCATCTATCTCTTAACACCATATAGGATTTCTATTTGCCATATATTTTTCAACTGTACTGTGATGTTTTACCAAAGTTCTGAATACTTTCCGAATGTACTGTATGACTAAGCACTCACTCTGGCCCCATTACTCATTTTAAAAGTGTGTGTGTGTGTGTGCGTACGTGCGTGTGTGTCCATGCGCATGCTCACGCATGTGTGTGTGTGTGTGTGTGTGTGTGTGTATGTGTGTGTGTGCATGTATGTGTGTGTGTGTGTTCAATACTGAGGCACTATCAATCTAAGCCTATTTAGCACACAGCACACTGTCACTAGAGGAGAGTTATTCAATACACAGAAGAGGTGGGAGCCATGAGATTGTCACGATCGTCGGAGGAAGTGGACCAATGCGCAGCGTGATAAGTGAACATACTTTATTTTCACCACACGAAACAAAACAACAAACGATACGAAACGTGAAGTCCTTGGTTACAATACAAACCATACGGAACAAGATCCCACAACACACTGTGGAAAACAGGCTGCCTAAGTATGGTTCCCAATCAGAGACAACAAGCAACAGCTGATACACGTTGCCTCTGATTGAGAACCACACCGGCCAACATAGAAACAAATGAACTAGAATATAATCCTAGCACACAAAACACATAGAAACAACACACCCTGGCTCAACATAACAGAGTCCCAGAGCCAGGGCGTGACAGTACCCCCCCCCAAGGCGCGGACTGCGACCGCGCCAAACATAAACCGAACAGGGGAGGGCCGGGTGGGCATTCCTCCTCGGAGGCGTTCCGGCTCCGGCCTTGACCCCCACCCTCCAACAAACCCCCCAAAGCGCCCCTGGTCCAGTCTGGCCCTGCTGGCCGGAGCTGGACTGAACACTGGTGGAGCGGATTGCTCTAGCTCCGGAGTGGAGCAGCTGAACAGGCACGGGCTGTGCCGGACTGACGACGCGCACCACAGGCTTGGTGCGGGGAGCAGGGACGGGCCGGACCGGGCTGACGACGCGCACCATTGGCTTGGTGCGGGGAGCAGGGACGGGCCAAACCGGGCTGACGAAGCGCACCACTGGCTTGGTGCGGGGAGCAGGAACAGGCCGGACCGGGCTGACGACGCGCACCATTGGCTTGGTGCGGGGAGCAGGGACGGGCCGAACCGGGCCTGCCGAGCGCACCACTGGCTTGGTGCGGGGAGCAGGAACAGGCCGGACCGGGCTGACGACGCGCACCACAGGCTTGGTGCGGGGAGCAGGGACGGGCCGAACCGGGCTGACGAAGCGCACCACTGGCTTGGTGCGGGGAGCAGGCCGGACCGGGCTGACGACGCGCACCACAGGCTTGGTGCGAGAGGCAGGAACATGCCGGACCGGGCTGGCGATGCGCACCACAGGTTTGGTGCGAGGGACAGGAACAAGCTGGACCGTACTGGGGACACACACCACTGGCCCTACGCGGGGATCAGGAACGGGCCGGACCGGACTGGCAACACACCCCAGTACCTCTCGTCGTGCCTCTACATTCTCCTTCCCCCTGGTGACCAGTTACTCCCGTAACCTGGCGGCCTCATTTGCCAACCCGCTGAACCACTCTATCCCGGCCTCCTGCTGCCCCGTCGTCCACGGCGTGAGCCCCCCCCTAAAAAATTTCTGGCCGTCTCTCCACCCCGTGGGCCAGGCCTCCATGGCTCTCGCCAGACTCTCGCTCCTCTGCTCCAAAGTCCAGCCTCTCTCCTCCTCACGCTGCTTGACCCAGTCGAGGTTGATATTCATCAGAGTCACCTCTGGCGTTGGCTCCTGGACACGCTGCTTGGTCCAATTAGGGTGGGATCTTCTGTCACGATCGTCGGAGGAAGTGGACCAATGCGCAGCGTGATAAGTGAACATACTTTATTTTCACCACACCAAACAAAACAACAAACGAAACGTGAAGTCCTTGGTTACAATACAAACCATACGGAACAAGATCCCACAACACACTGTGGAAAACAGGCTGCCTAAGTATGGTTCCCAATCAGAGACAACAAGCAACAGCTGATACACGTTGCCTCTGATTGAGAACCACACCGGCCAACATAGAAACAAATGAACTAGAATATAATCCTAGCAAACAAAACACATAGAAACAACACACCCTGGCTGAACATAACAGAGTCCCAGAGCCAGGGCGTGACAGAGATCCTCTTTATAGCCTAATGTTTTGAAAATAACAACAGCAACTTTGTTTGTTTTTTATGTTCTTTTTTAATTTATTTTTTACTATTAGTGTCGGTTTAGAATATGGAGTTTGTTGGAGTTTGAGTTTGTTGAATCCTTTGTGACGTTGCCGTAGACCCTTATCGCGCTGAAATGGGACTCTTAAAAAGGGCTAAGCTCCTTCCTTACTAATTACTATCACATTTACTCACCCAACTTTTCCATGTCAATAATAAAGGATTATAATGATGAGCTTTTGAAGTTGTGGTTTCAGTAATCCTCTGCGCTTCGTTTTAAGCTCTGGGAGCGGAAAATCAGGTGCGAAAAAATTTAAGAATCTTCCATTTACAGGTTGAGACAGTTCTTTGGTGCTAATCGTTTGTGACAGTTTAGTAAGTGCTTATTGGTTATAAAGTGAATCAGATTCTGAGAAATGTAAAGGTACATACAGTAGAATGAGTTCTGTTTTAGTTGCTCTTTACTTTAGCAAAGAGACAGGGAGAGAGGCGGAGGACAGAGAGGGGGATGAGAGAGAGAGAGAGAGAGAGAGAGAGAGAGAGAGAGAGAGAGAGAGAGAGAGAGAGAGAGAGAGAGAGAGAGAGAGAGAGAGAGAGAGAGAGAGAGAGAGAGAGAGAGAGAGAGAGAGAGAGAGAGAGAGAGAGAGAGAGAGAGAGAGAGAGAGAGAGAGAGAGAGAGAGAGAGAGAGAAAAGAGTATTTGAAGAAAACTGCAGCAAAGCTGATTGCCCCATCATTTGAAGGCCCTAAGCAAAATGTTGTTGGGTGACTGTCAGTGACTGGCATAACAAGAAAACTGCTGCAATCACATTTTAAAATTGCACCTTGTCAATTCTACTATTCTAACTTTCAACAGTAAGTTCAGACCCTGACTGAGTTCCTAAAAATGTTTTATATATTTTTTTGCATTTTTGGGCCTACAAAAGAGGGGCGCAGCCCGCGGGGTGTCAGTTGCCCATAACTGCTCTGAATCCTTGATGATTATCTTTCAGAGAAAGAAAGGATTGTCTGGTTGGAGATCTCAGACTGGGCAGCTCATCTTTTCAGCTGTGTCTCATCATGGGGGGTTCTTTCCCATTGTATTCAGTCAGTACCAGCAGTGACCAAAATGTCAATGTTAGTATCCCAAGGATCAAGGCTGGAACAATTACAGCATATTTCACAGGATTAGGACATACTGTACAGTATGATCCACACACACTGGCTTTCACAGACTTTGTTTACAAAACAGACGTCATTATCCAAATCAAGCACTGAGATTCCAGAGTAGTGAACATCTATGAACAAACATGACAACAGAATAGCAGTGTTCTAGAATAGAACTCCGGAATGGAGTTCAGAGTTTTCTGCCCTAGTTCTCTCCCTTCTATTCTATTCACAGCCATGCAGATAGAGTCTGCAGTGGACAAAATATTCAATATTGTATGAGCCCAGTGCTGCATGGGGCTGAGAATGCTTGTTTCACGCTGTGATGTTCCCCAATGATTTAACCTATCTGAAATATGCAAATAACCCTCGGACACACACACATACAGTACATGCACACACACACATGCATGGATGGATGAGATACGTAACTACGCATGCACACACACACAAACACACACACACATATTTACACACTTGTATACACACACACACATGCATGGATGAGATACGTAACTACCCTTGCACACACACACAAACACACACACATATTTACACACTTGTATGCACACACACACACACACACACACACACACACACACACCACTCTGACCAGGAACTGTCAAGAGAAGAACTGACCTTCTAATTGGATACACGACGACGGTTAATGAGCCTATAGGACGATAACAAGATGAATATACTTATTTTCCCCTCATAGTTTTTTTTTTCTTTGTTATCTTTATTGGGCTGTTTTGGGGTCTGTTTTGATGTGTGGCGACCACATTCCAGTCTTCATTGGGCTGTTTTTGGGTCTGTTTTGATGTGTGGCAACCACATTCCAGTCTTCATTGGGCTGTTTTTGGGTCTGTTTTGATGTGTGGCGACCACATTCCAGTCTTCATTGTTTACGTTATATAATAATGGTTAATTAAACATACATTGAACCCATGAAGTACTGTAGATTTCGTCTGATGCAGCATAGGCTACACTTAACTCAAGTTATGTAACATTGTAGCTCGTTATTTTATACTTGAACAGAAGAACACTTGACTTGAGAAGATTTGCATATCTACAGATCAGAATCTCTCTGTGATGCAGGAACTTGTTTACCGTTGTTGACAGAAGAGCTACAGTAACAGGGTCAAAGCTATGTCAGGTGACGACTAGCAGATCTAGACCCAGGTCATACAGTATGGATGAAGACCCTTATGCTGGGCATACACTACACAACTTCTAAAATCTTAACAACATTTCACGATTTCCTTGTCACAAATCTTTCATTCCGTCCATCCTCAACCCCAGGACGTGGGTGCTCACATTGCACCGTGATTCCCAAGTTCAAATCAAATCAAATAAAATCAAATTGTATTGGCCACATGCGCCGAACACAACAGGTGTAAACCAGGCTCTGTCGTAGCCGGCCGCGACCGGGAGACCCATGGGGCGGCGCGCACAATTGGCCCTGCGTCGTCCAGGGTAGGGGAGGGAATGGCCGGCAGGGGATGTAGCTTAGTTGGTAGAGCATGGCGTTTGCAACGCCACGGTTGTGGGTTCGATAAAAAAATAATGTATGCACTAACTGTAAGTCGCTCTGGATAAGAGCGTCTGCTAAATGACTAAAATGTAAAAATGTAAATGTAAACATTACAGTGAAATGCTTACTTACAGCCCTTAACCAACAGTGCATTTATTTTTATAAAAAAGTAAAATAAAACAACATAAAAAAAGTGTTGAGAAAAAAAGAGCAGAAGTAAAATAAAATAACAGTAGGGAGGCTATATATACAGGGGGGTACCGGTGCAGAGTCAATGTGCGGGGGCACTGGCTAGTTGAGGTAGTTGAAGTAATATGTACATGTGGGTAGAGTTAAAGTGACTATGCATAAATAATTAACAGAGTAGCAGCAGCGTAAAAATATGGGGTGGGGGTGGGGGGTGGGGGTGGGGGGGCAGTGCAAATAGTCCAGGTAGCCATGATTAGCTGTTCAGGAGTCTTATGGCTTGGGGGTAGAAGCTGTTAAGAAGTATTTTGGACCTAGACTTGGCACTCCGGTACCGCTTGCCGTGCGGTAGCAGAGAGAACAGTCTATGACCAGGGTGGCTGGAGTCTTTGACAATTTTGAGGGCCTTCCTCTGACACTGCCTAGTGTAGAGGTCCTGGATGGCAGGAAGCTTGGCCCCAGTGATGTACTGGGCCGTACACACTACCCTCTGTAGTGCCTTGCGGTCGGAGGCCAAGCAGTTGCCATACCAGACGGTGATGCAACCAGTCAGGATGCTCTCGATGGTGCAGCTGTAGAATTTTTTGAGGATATGAGGACCCATGCCAAATCTTTTCAGTCTCCTGAGGGGGAATAGGCTTTGTCGTGCCCTCTTCACGACTGTCTTGGTGTGTTTGGACCATGATAGTTTGTTGGTGATGTGGACACCAAGGAACTTGAAGCTCTCAACCTGTTCCACTACAGCCCCGTTGATGAGAATGGAGGCGTGCTCGGTCCTCTTTATTTTCCTGTAGTCCACAATCATCTCCTTTGTCTTGGTCACGTTGAGGGAGAGGTTGTTATCCTGGCACCACACGGCCAGGTCTCTGACCTCCTCCCTATAGGCTGTCTCATCGTTGTCGGTGATCAGGCCTACCACTGTTGTGTCGTCGGCAAACTTAATGATGGTGTTGGAGTCGTGTCTGGCTATGCAGTCATGGATGAACAGGGAGTACAGGAGGGGACTGAGCACGCACCCCTGAGGGGCCCCCGGGTAGAGGATCAGTGTGGCAGATGTGTTGTTACCTACCCTTACCACCTGGGGGCGGCCCGTCAGGAAGTCCAGGATCCAGTTGCAGAGGGACGTGTTTAGTCCCAGGATCCTTAGCTTAGTGATGAGCTTTGAGGGCACTATGGTGTTGAATGCTGAGCTGTAGTCAATGAATAGTATTCTCACGTAGGTGTTCCTCTTGTCCAGGTGGGAAAGGGCAGTGTGAAGTGCAATAGAGATTGCATCATCTGTGGATCTGTTGGGGCAGTATGCAAATTGGAGTGGGTCTAGGGTTTCTGGGATAATGGTGTTGATGTGAGCCATGACCAGCCTTTCAAAGCACTTCATGGCTACAGACGTCAGTGCTACGGGTCGGTAGTCATTTAGGCAGGTTATCTTAGTGTCCTTGGACACGGGGACTATGGTGGTCTGCTTGAAACATGTTGGTATTACAGACTCAGTCAGGGACATGTTGAAAATGTCAGTGAAGACACTTGCCAGTTGGTCAGCACATGCTCGGAGTACATGTCCTGGTAATCTGTCTGGCCCTGCGGCCTTGTGAATGTTGACCTGCTTAAAAGTCTTACTCACATCGGCTACGGAGAGCGTGATCACATAGTCATCTGGAACAGCTGGTGCTCTCATGCATGCTTCAGTGTTGCTTGCCTCGAAGCGAGCATAGAAGTGGTTTAGCTCGTCTGGAAGTCTTGTGTCACTGGGCAGCTCGCGGCTGTGCTTCCCTTTGTAGTCTGTAATAGTTTTCAAGCCCTGCCACATCCGACGAGCGTCAGAGCCGGTGTAGTACGATTCAATCTTAGTCCTGTATTGACTCTTTGCCTGTTTGATGGTTCGTCGGAGGGCATAGCGGGATTTCTTATAAGCGTCCGGGTTAGAGTCCCGCTCCTTGAAAGCGGCAGCTCTACCCTTTAGCTCAGTGCGGATGTTTCCTGTAATCCATGGCTTCTGGTTGGGGTATGTACGTACGGTCACTGTGGGGACGACATCATCGATGCACTTATTGATGAAGCCAGTGACTGATGTGGTGTACTCCTCAATGCTATCTGAAGAATCCCGGAACATGTTCCAGTCTGTGCTAGCAAAACAGTCCTGTAGCTTAGCATCTGCGTCATCTGACTACTTTTTTATTAACCGAGTCACTGGTGCTTCCTGCTTTAGTTTTTGCTTATAAGCAGCAATCAGGAGGATAGAGATATGGTCAGATTTGCCAAATGGAGGGCGAGGGAGAGCTTTGTATGCGTCTCTGTGTGTGGAGTAAAGGTGGTCTAGAGTTTTTTTTCCTCTGGTTGCACATTTAACATGCTGGTAGAAATGAGATAGAACGGATTTAAGTTTCCCTGCATTAAAGTCCCCGGCCACTAGGAGCGCTGCCTCTGGATGAGCGTTTTCCTGTTCACTTATGGCCTTATACAGCTCATTCAGTGCAATCTTAATGCCAGCATTGGTTTGTGGTGGTAAATAGACAGCTATGAAAAATATAGATGAAAACTCTCTTGGTAAATAGTGTGGTCTACAGCTTATCATAAGATACTCTACCTCAGGCGAGCAAAACTTCGAGACTTCCTTAGTATTTGATTTTGTGCACCAGCTGTTGTTTACAAATATACACAGACCGCCACCCCTTGTCTTAACGGAGTCAGCCGTTCTATCCTGCCGATGTAGCGTATAGCCCGCTAGCTGTATGTTGTCCATGTCGTCGTTCAGCCACGACTCGGTGAAACATAAGATATTACAGTTTTTAATGTCCCGTTGGTAGGATAACCGTAATCTTACGTCATCCAATTTATTCTCAAATGATTGAAGATTGGCTAATAGGATTGATGGGAGAGGCAATTTACTCGCTCGCCGTCGGATCCTTACAAGGCACCCCGGCCTACGTCCACGATATCTCTGTCTCTTTCTCATGCGAATGACTGGGATTTGGGCCTTGTTGGGTGTCTGTAGGATATCCTTCGCGGCCGCCTCGCTGAAGAAAAAATCTTCGTCCAATACGAGGTCAGTAATCGCTGTCCTGATATCCAGAAGCTCTTTTTGGTTATAAGAGACGATGGCAGAAACATTATGTACAAAATAAATTACAAATAACGCGGAAAAACACACATAATAGACATCATAGTGTCCTTGGACACGGGGACTATGGTGGTCTGCTTGAAACATGTTGGTATTACAGACTCAGTCAGGGACATGTTGAAAATGTCAGTGAAGACATTTGGTTAGAGGGCTGGAAAACGGCAGCCATCTTCTCCGGCGCCATTCTTAGTTGATCCTGCCCTGCGTTTCTCGGGTTGTCGTAGGGAAAAAATGCAGACACACAAATAGTGAGTTGCTTTATTAGTGTGCCCATTATTATGTGCAAAAACATCACAAAAGAGACGGAGGTGCAGAATATGGATAATATTACATTTTCTTTCTGGTTTCTGTCATGGTAGGATGCAGATGTAATATTGGTGGAGTTCATTTTACATGGCCCGGTGCCCCGGGTGGGTGGTGATTTCGCTTAAGGACCAATGGAATGGTTTATAATGAGCAAACTCCACCCACCCGGGGCACCGGGCCATGTAAAACAATCTTGCCAATTGAAAAGGCAGCCACGTTTTATCCACAGCTCACATGTTGTTGTTTCTTTCCTCTTCGGCATCATGGTTTTGGTCTAACATGCTGAGTGCTCATTGGCTACTGACAGCAGTCCTTACCCAATCACTTCGTAGCACTGCTCATACTACAAGATGCACGACCAAAAGGAGATGATCGTGGACTACAGGAAAAGGAGGGCCAAACACGCCCCCATTCACATCGACGGGGCTGTAGTGTAGCGGGCAGAGAGTTTCAAGTTCCTTGGTGTCCACGTCACCAACAAACTATCATGGTCCAAACACACCAAGAAAGTCGTGAAGAGGGCACAACAATGCCTATTCCCCCTCAGGAGACTGAAAAGATTTGGCATGGGTTGTCAGATCCTCAAAAAGTTATACAGCTGGACCATCGAGAGCATCCTGACTGGTTGCATCACCGCCTGGTATGACAACTGCTCAGCATCCGACCGCAAGGCGCTACAGAGGGTAGTGCGTACAAGCCCAGTACATCACTGGGGCCAAGCTTCCTGCCATCCAGGACCTATATACTAGGCGGTGTCAGAGGAAGGCCCAAAAAATTGTCAAAGACTCCAGTCACCCAAGTCATAGACTATTCTCTCTGCTACCGCACAGCAAGCGGTACCAGAGCGCCAAGTCTAGGTCCAGAAGGCTCCTTAACAGCTTCTACCCCCAAGCCATAAGACTGCTGAACAGTTAATCAAATGGCCACCCAGACTATTTGCATTGAACCCCCCCCAAATTCATAGGATTTCCCCCAGATCATGAAAATTAGTTTGGGATGGCAAAATCGTGTAGTGTAAGCCCGGCAATAAGACAGAGAACGTGTGTGGATCATATGATATGAGAGGCCCATTTCATCTAGCTCATTCCCTTGTTCCTTCCACTATAGGATATATGCCATCTGTGTTCACAGATCTGAAAGAAGTGGATAAATGAAGGTCCAGTGCCTGCTGTAGGGTTAGCTATCGCCATATTATAAAGCATATTCCCCAAATATTTGATTATATGAAATAATATTATTCTTCATTGCAAGGGTTTGTTTAATGAATGGTTTTTAAATCTGTCCAATCTCTCTCTTCTTTTAGTCACTTTTAAAGAGTCTCTCTGCTGTGACTTTTAGTTTGTCCCTCAGTGTACCCCCTTTGCAGACCCCCACGCACAAGCACACACACACACACAAACACACACACACACACAAACCCCCATGCCTGTTCACAAAACTGCCACAGGGCATACACATCACATACTGTACACACACACACCCAACACACACACACACACACACACACACACACACACACACACACACACACACACACACACACACATCCAGTCCATACTGTAAAGCAGCCACAGCCACTGGCCAGGCATTGGGATAGTGTAGGTCTCCAGTCACTGGAGAAAATATGGAAAATGTTGCATTTACATTTCGTTCAACAGAATCTATTCAGTGTATTGTCACAGTCACATTACAACCACTGAACAACATACAACCGCAGCAGCAGAGGATAGAGTATAGGTCAAATGAGACGCTACCTCACTCAGTGCTGTGTGGAACTGAGCCCCAAGCTACATTATCAAATATACGCACTCTTACACAAGCCCAAGTGACTGCCCAAGGCAATAACTTTTTTTAGTTGGTGCACACACACACACACACACACACACACACACACATACACACACATACACACACATATACACACACTCTGTAACTGTAAATGCAGCAGAAAATGTATGCTATGCGTGTTGGCAGAATCACAGATGAATAAATTAACAGTTTAAAAACCATGATTGCTGTGGTTCAAAACGGAACGAGAGTCCTGCCCACAACCCTCAATACGCACTTAGATTGCTTCCCAAATGGCAACCTAGTCCCTATTTAGTGCACTACTTTATGGACCCTGGTCAAACGTAGTGCACTACATAGGGAATAAGTTGTCATTTGGACTCAGACAGGATCTCAGTCTGTCTGCCCTGGCCTCATCACCCTAGCCTAATGAAGTAGAATGCACAGAGAGGCCGCTGGGGAGAATGCAATGGCTGCACTCCATCTGCTGTGAATTCTATTAGCACCTGAGTAGTACACTGTGGTTAAAACCCTGGATGAAATGAACCATGGGAATAATGGAGGAGAGGAGGGATGAGGAGGAGAGGAAAGAGAGAGGTGGGAGAGGAGAGGGTACGAGAGGTGAGTGGAGAGGAAAGTGAAAAGGGGGAGGTAGAGAGAGAGAGAGAGAGAGAAACACAAACACAAACAGACCCCACAGAGCCCCAGGACAGCAACAGCAACACAATTAGACCCAACCAAATCATGAGAAACAAAAAGATAATTACTTGACACATTGGAAAGAATTATCCAAAAAACAGAGCAAACTAGAATGCTATTTGGCCCTGAACAGAGAGTGCACAGTAGCAGAATACCTGACCACTGTGACTGACCTAAATTAAGGAAAGCTTTGACTATGTACAGACTCATTGATCATAGCCTTGCTACTGAGATTGGCCGCCGAAGGCAGACCTGGCTCTCAAGGGTAGACAGGCTATGTGCACACTGCCCACAAGATGATGTGGAAACTGAGCTGCACTTCCTAACCTCCTGCCAAATGTACACTCAGTGTATATAGCTTCACCATCCCTGAAACTGAACCCATTCAGACACAATGGCAGCTCCCGTTTGAACGCTCAGTCAGACAGGTAGTGTAGTGCTTAGAGGAATGAGACTGAGTTTCTATAGGTTAGTTAGTGAGGGGACAGGATGTCCCTTGGAATATGCTGTGTGACCCAAAGGGTTTCTCCCCCAGTTAGGATATGTCCTCTGACTCAAGTATCTGACTAAAGAGATCTCACAGACAGTGACAGACCAGCCAAGTGGGACATTTTACACACCACGATTTGATCTATATTGCATTGTATGTTAACACATACGCTAGCTAATACACTATTTATAAGACAAAGGACACATGAACTTTGAAGTGGTCGACAGTAAAATAATGTAAAAAGGGATTATTTGCATCAAGCGACGGGATACCGGACGTCGGAATACCCCCTACGAGCCCTCTCTAGTCCCCTCCTCCCCTCACCAGTCCTAAACCTTGTCGCTATAGATCAGCGGTCGAGGCCGGACGAGAGCAGCAAGTTCGCCCGCGCTGCTCCGTTCGTTTCCTTCTGTCTGCCAGTGGTGCTGAATGGCTGCACGCACGCGGACCGGAGGGTGGGGGCTGGGATACGGTGCGCGTACAGAACGAGAGAACGGGACTGGACGAGCGCGAGTCGAGTCTGTGGCAAATCTGTTTCTCTTCCAAGCGGACGTGTTTGGGACAGAGAGACGAGACGAAGAGTGAGAAGGATGAGGGGAAGCCTGAGTTTCTACTCGTGAAAGAATGAAAAATAAATAGCGAACAGAGACCGGATTTGTACGGTTTTAGGCTATATCAAGGTAAGAATTTACTTATTTCACCTGGAAATAGTCGTTCCTCGGACGTTCTCTTCAAGAAGCAGCCTGAGAGGTGAGAGTTTCTTGTATGTAACTAAACTGAAAACAATGTTTTCAAGTTGTGTTCATGGGAATCGATTGATCCTGTTCTGCATAAAATGTTGGTTATTCCTGACGTTGCTAAATAGGCTTATAGAGTCCTACATAAGTAACACATAATGGTGAGGATTGTTTTACTGTCATGTCATGTAGCAAACTCATTTTCAAAGCTCTTTGATCTTGAACTGCTTATAGTTGGGTTTCGTGTCATTCCAGTGACATGGTTGTGTTTTGTTGTTAACAGCAGTGTTTTATGTTGTTGACTTTACACACAGTGGAACGGACAGGCTCCAACTACAGTCCAACTTCAGGTGCTCAGTTCACATGAAGCAGCAACCTGGTCTCAGAGCATTTCGTGTTCTGTATGTATATAAATCCGAGACACTTCATTTAGTATGATATGTTACCTTTCAGCCATATCTGTACTCTGTTGTCGCCAAATCATCCATACTGGAAACATGCAGAACCTGAGGCTATTTTTACCCAGTTTCAAAGGCTATTGTCTCTTCGGCAATAATGGGAATTACATAGCCTACTCAGTCATCTGTTCTGTTTAGATCAGTGGGAAAGTGTCCGTCTTCCCACTGGGCACAC